>NC_000071.6:11392500-11642500 GCF_000001635.26 Mus musculus | reverse complement strand
TGTTGTTCCACCTATAGGGTTGCAGATCCCTTTAGCTCCTTGGGTACTTTCTCTAGCTCCTCCATTGGGAGCCCTGTGATCCATCCATTAGCTGACTGTGAGCATCCACTTTTGTGTTTGATAGGCCCCGGCATAGTCTCACAAGACAGGCTGAGAAAGAAATTAGGGAAACAACACCCTTCTCAATAGTCACAAATAATATAAAATATCTCGGCGTGACTCTAACTAAGGAAGTGAAAGATCTGTATGATAAAAACTTCAAGTCTCTGAAGAAAGAAATTAAAGAAGATCTCAGAAGATGGAAAGATATCCCATGCTCATGGATTGGCAGGATCAACATTGTAAAAATGGCTATCTTGCCAAAAGCAATCTACAGATTCAATGCAATCCCCATTAAAAGCCCAACTCAATTCTTCAACGAATTAGAAGGAGCAATTAGCAAATTCATCTGGAATAACAAAAAACCTAGGATAGCAAAACTCTTCTCAAGGATAAAAGAACCTCTGGTGGAATCACCATGCCAGACTTAAGCTTTACTACAGAGCAATTGTGATAAAAACTGCATGGTACTGGTATAGAGACAGACAAGTAGACCAATGAAATAGAATTGAAGACCCAGAAATGAACCCACACACCTATGGTCACTTGATCTTCGACAAGGTAGCTAAAACCATCCAGTGGAAGAAAGACAGCATTTTCAACAATTGGTGCTGGCACAACTGGTTGTTATCATGTTGATGTTTTTAAACTGTAAAGTAAAAGCCATTAGCAGAAGGCTATCGCCTGAGTCATTTCAGAGAAGAGAAGGAAGCAATTGCCTTAGTCCCATGGTAGCAGTATTTCATGTGCACAAGTGACAGTGAAAGAGGCCTTGGGCTTTTGTCTTGTTTTGTTTTAGGATTCATAATACCATGCTCCATTTCTATCCTCTTTGGAAATAAAAATGGTTTGCCCCAGGGTCCATAGATCTTCCTATTAGAATTTATTTTTGAGATGATCAGTGATTGTGGGCCAGGCAGTCTGAGACAAGCACACTTAAGTTAAAGCACAGCAAGAGCTTGTAGCTCAGTAATTCATAAGCAAATTAAGATTTCCTTTCCATTAAGTTACTTGATTCTCCTGATGATTGAAAAATTACAGTGTCTATCAAATTTGTTCTTAGACATGCATTTATGCTCTTAAATTGATTTTAAGTAAATGCTTTCTTTGAAATTACAAAAGAGAGTAGATTTGAAACAGAGTAACAGGGTATAATAATTCACTTTCTTGTTCTTTATCATGTCTTACAACATTTGAACCATGAGACAATTTAAAATCCACTATTTACTCACTGCCTGTTATTTATGGAGTATTGTTTAATACTTCACATCTAAAAATCACTTCACCACACATTTCACTCATATTTCATGCAACCTTGGCATGATTATTCTACTTTAAAAATATAATCTGATGTTAACACTTCAATATCTGTTAAAGAAGAGATGATGAAGCATTAGAAGTTAAAATAAAGAAAAGAAGTTAAAAAGGATCCAAAGGATAAGAAAAGTCAAGGAACGTATGGTAGCACAACATCAGTTCATGAACACAGGAACTCTCTGTCCTGCGAGTGTAAGAAAGGAACATACCAAACACAAAGCAGAACACGAATTTACATGGCTACTGCCTGCACTAAGTATATCAAACAAGTTTATTCTGGGATCAGCCCTCTAGAATAGATCTAAAAGATGTTAGTTTAAAGCAGGCATATTTGTCTTTTGCCTCCTAAAATCTTTCCATCACCTCTTCTGGGGGCTTCCCTGAGTGTTGGGTTGGGTTCTACATGTATCAGTTAGGGTTGGATGTCTCCCAGTCAGTGATTAAATCTTCTACAATTGTATGTCCCTCTACTCTTGTAACTTCCATCCAAGCTACAGCAGACTCTATGTTAAATCATGACGAATGAAAATACCACGTAGCACTAAAATAAATTTGGACATTCATCATTATTAATTTCCACAGGAGAGCTAATTTTCACATTTATAATTGAATTCCCCCTTTTAAAATTGTCAGTTAGTTACATAACTGTTAACTTTATGACTTACTGCATCATTTGCGTTATTAATCACAAATAATTTGATAAATATGACATCATAAATGTATTAATATATTAACCTTATAATATTTATATTTAGTTACTACTTGATAAACAAATATGGACACCAAATTATTTTAGGTTTTAATTTAAGATTATTTTCTGGAATATAAAATTGCTAATATAATTGGTCACAACCCTGTTTTGAAATGTAAATATATTGTATGATATGTTTAAACTTGAGAGTACCTATTTTCTATAAACCCTACGTTTTAGTTATATGATTTCATTCAAACTTTTTCTTACAGATTTACAAAATATAAAAACTATCATCATTTACACATCATTCACAGTTACCATACTATGCAACAGCATTCCAAATTTCTTGCCACGAATTACAACTTAAACAGAGTAATCAACTTCTGACATGACACCCTCTCTTCCACTTTTCCCTGGTATCCACCATTCTATTCTTATCATTTTAGATTCCTCATATGATCACAGTCATGTGGCTCTGATCGTCTGTTTCAGGATTTTTCATAGAACATAATGTTCTCTCTCTACCCATGTTGCCATCAATAACAGAATTTCATTGTTTTGTTAATCCTGAATAACACGTCATGAAATATAAGGATATTTATTTAGTCAAGATTTTATATGTATCATAACTCAAATGTAATATTATATATTCATAAATATTTAAATTGACACATACTTATAAAAGCTCATAAATATATGAGCTTCAAAGTAATGATTAAATTAAAATCCACTATTTTAACTGATAGTCTTATTAAAGAACCTCATATATGACATCTGTAATGATTATCAATTAAAATCGGGATTAGGTTACTACCCCTAAAAGCAAAGATCCAAGCAAATAAGTATTCCTCTAGTTTGTAATTTTGTATGATAGTTAAAACTGGAGAAGGGACTACATTTCTGGCATGCACTGTCATTTGAAGTATGATAGAAATTTGTGATAAAAAGACACTGGTCCTTTAATTACCTTATTTATTCTAAGATATGATTATGTTTCATTTCATAATTGATATATAATGATCATTTGAATAACATTGTTTATAGAAAAAACACCAAATCATGTAAGAAACTTGAGAGATTTCCAGAACTAGAACAGAAAACATTTTTTTTTTTTCTGAACAGCAAGTCACCAACTAAGATTATAGCACAGTCAGCCTCTGAGGAAGCTATGAGGTCCAGTGACTATTGTCCATGTCTTCAGTGATGCATATCACATTCTTTATGAGGCTCAAAATTACTTGAGCTCAGTCTTTGGGCCTATAATTGTGTTCATGTCTAATATATTGTATAGAACACACAGAAGAACTGACTTTTCAAGGGGCTTTGGTTTCAAATCTGTTGTGTAAATTAGGCTAAGTAAAACACTAATTTTGCCCTTTGTCTCCTTGTTTGGAATTATTCATTGTTATGTTGTTTAATTCGGAATTCCTATTCGGAGTGCCTTAACTTCTTTGCACAGTTCTGTGCATAACACCTGAAATGGAAAAGGTCTACAATGTCAGAATTTTTGGTTTCTGTTCATAAATAAAATAGGAGACATCTTAAAGGAATGACTGGTCACATCTTGACTCTTACCTGCATCTGACCTCCTTTCAAGACTTGAACTTTCACCTGTGCTTTGCCTTGTAATGCTACATTTGTTATTATTTCCTTGTATCTCCCTAGCTTCACCAGTTCCTGTCACTTCCCAATAGCATGATGCTGAAGACTGGATTTTACTATGTAAACGTTTTCAAGACACTGAAGATTTGAAGTATTTTTTAATATAGCCAACTTTTCTCATAACAAGTCCTTTATTTGAATCAGGTAAACACACACATTGTTAACATCATGACTGTAGAAGATTACACTCCTTTTCATGGTTCCTTTTATTTATTATTGTTGTATTTCTTTGTCTAGATTTGCTACTGTCTTCCATATCTTCCTAGTGTGCTTCTTTCTACTTAATATCCCCCTTTTGACACAAGCCTTCTCCTGAATCACTTAACTTGACCTTTTCATTAAGGAACATAATATGTAGCCTCACTACAAACTCAGAGTCATAAAGACCAATCAGGAATGGATAGAATCTACTAAAAACATGAGCAAAAGCCAACACTCTGACCTATCTCATACATCAGTGTTTCAGAAAGAAAAAAAATTAAGTTGGTTTGAAAGGAATAAGTTCAGGTCATGAGAAGAACTGCAGAAGGGTAATAGGCATAAAATATATTGAAAGAAAAACACTTTCAATAAAATGGGGTAGGGGGGAATCCAATCTTCAAATATTTATAGTATCCCTCCACTGAATAAAGCAATGATTTCTACATGGATGTGCCTATACTACAACATGGACAACATACTGTACTCTAAATACAGCTTTGCAGAAAAATGTTTTCTATATGTATGTGATAATTCCCTTGTCCAGGTGTATAGTCAAAATATAACACCTACAGTATATTATGATCATGTACCATTCTAGCTTTTATTGAAAATATATGTTTAAAAAAGAACATCAGATAGACTGCTCTGTACTTTCTGTTAAATTGGTTGGAGTAAATAATGAAATATTTCATCTCTCAAAATAATGATGCTGTAGACAGATCAGAATGTTGGCTTTGACTCATCATTTTGTAAGACGCTATGTCCAATTGGCCTTTATAATTCTGGGTTTTTAGTGAGGTAACACAATATATTGGAATGTCAAAACTGCTTTTTTTTTTCGAATTTCATAAAGAAACAATTCCTTCAAGTTAGACCAGTCATTGGTTGACCACTCCCACAAGCTTTGAGCCACCACTACCCAATGCTTCTTGAAGGTAGGACAGGTTGATAGATTTTGTGTCTGGGTTGGTGTCCTATTCTCACCATCCAGAGCATAACCTGGTCACAGAAGATGACCAGTTCAGGCTCCATATCCTCTATTATGAGGAGTCCTTGCTAGGGTTACCTTCACAGGTTCCAGGAAGTTTCCACTCCATGAAGTTTCCACATTACTCCTAAATGCTTAAACATTTCACTCATCTCTCCCACTACTCTCTGCCTCCATCCTTTCCTCCCCAACTTAACCCTCCTTTACCCATCACTACCTGCCCTGAGTTCAATCACTCAATCTATTGTAATTCTTCTCCCTAGACATATGTGAATATCCTTTATTTAATAGCTAATATGCAATTGTAAGTGAGTACATATGTTTGTATTTATGTGTTTTTGTTTCCTTACTCAGGATGATATTTTTCCTATTTCAACCCATTTGCCTGTAAATTTCTTGATATCAGTTTTCTCTAATACCTGTGAAATAATCCATTAGGTAAATGTATTGCACTTTCTTCATCCATTTTCAGTTCAGGGATATCTAGATTGTTTCCAGTTTCTGGGTATTATGAATAAAGCTATGAACATAATTTTTAAAAAATGTTCTGGTGGCAGGATAGGGTATCATTGGGGTATATGACCAAAAGTGGTATAGCTGTTTCATGACAGATATCAATTTTCAATGATTTTCTTTGGAATAACCCAATTGATTGAAAGTGGATGTACAAATTTGCAGTCCCACCACCACTGGTCAAGTCTTTGCCTTGCTCTACATCCTTGCCAACATGAACAGTCATTTGGGCTATTTATCTTTGCCATTCTGGCAGGTATAATATGGAATCTTTGGGCCGTTTTGATTTGCATTTTCATGATAGTTAAAAATGTTGAACATTTAACTGTTTCTCGGCCATTTGAAATCTCTCTAATAATACCTGTCTGTTTAGATCTGTACCCCAAATTTAATTTGAATCTAACATTCTTCTTAAAATGTACACATTCCAATAATAGTTGTATGTATACTTCCAGTTGGTTTATAAACCCTCATTATATGTATATGCCTAAATATATGTATCTATATCTAATCTATATCATATGTATACATAACTATTATAAATGTATACAGTCATATTGTATGTAAGTTCTACATGCTGCTTTATTAATTAGGTCCTTTAAATTATAGTTCCTTATCTTTGAATTTCACTGTCATTCTTTCAAGTGATCTTCCTAATGTAATCAAGTGACCTTACTCTGCAATCTTTGACTTCTCCAATGACTTTCAAATTAAGCTTAATACAAATGGAGGTTCCTGTAGTTTACTTGCAAAATCTCTCTTTTATGAGCTCCCTTCTATGAAACAAGTATATAAAGTTAAATCTATTTGGCTACAGGCTTAGAGTTCTGCTTGCTCTGATTTGGCCAGTTATTACTACATGGTCACACTGAGTTTCAAGGATGTGCAAGATTCTGTACAAAACAATGTCATTCATAGTTGAACCAAGAACAGCATCTTTACCAGAAGGTAGTTCTTCATCTTTTAAAATGAGGACTTAGCATTCAAGTGTACATTTAGCAAACCACAAGACACCTACTTTTCTATTCAAAGCTGGCAAACAAGTTAGTTTTCTTTTCTTAATTTTTCTTTTTCTCTTCTTTTCTTTTTCCTTTTTTTTTTTTTTTTTTTAATTTTTAAGACGTGTTTTCTTTGTGAATTCCTGGCTCTCCTGGAACTCACTCACTCTGTAGACCAGGCTGGACTTGAACTCAGAAATCTGCCTGCCTCAAAGTTTTCTTATTTTAGAAAACATAAGCTACTAAAAGAATGAAAATACAGTTAAAACATTCCAAAAGCTGTTCTGTAGGAAAAAGCATGATAATGTATGAGTTGTAAATAAATGGAAAAAGGACACATGAAAAAATAAGTTAGAAATTTTATGAACACATGAGATGGGAAGAAATCTCAAATACTGTCAACAAATCATACACATACCTATTTCTGATGTAAAACCCCATCAAAACTACGTATATTTATACTTTGTTTTCAAAACTGTGATTACATGATTTTTTTTTAAAGGCCATTGACTTGTTTGAGTTTATTTTATATCCAGCTACTTCACTGAAGCTGTTTATCAGGCTTAGGTGTCCTCTGGTGGAATTTTTAGGGTCACTTATATATACTATCATATCATCTGCAAAAAGTGATACTTTGACTTCCTCTTTTCCAATTTGTATCCCCTTGATCTCCTTTTGTTGTCGAATTGCTCTGGCTAATACTTTAGTGCTATGTTGAAAAGGTAGGGAGAAAGTGGGCAGCCTTGTCTAGTCCCTGATATTAGTGGGATTGCTTCCAGCTTCTCTCCAATTACTTTGATGTTGGCTACTGGTTTGCTGTAGATTGCTTTTATCATGTTTAAGTATGGGCCTTGGATTCCTGATCTTTCCAAAACTTTTATCATGAATGGGTGTTGGATCTTGTCAAATGCTTTTTCTGCATCTAACGATATTTTTAAGATAATGGATTATATCAAGTTATAATGGAAGGGAAGTTCCATCCATTATAATAGTCTTAGGGTTTCTATTGCTGTGATGAGACATGACCATGGAAACCTTTCTAAGGGAAAACATTTAATTTGGGTCTAGCTCAGAGTTTCAGAAGTTCAGTCTATTATTAATGCAGGAAACATGGCAGACATGGTGCTCAGGAAGGCATTGAAAGTTCTAAGTCTTGGTCCACAGACAGTAGAATGACATCATTCTGTAGTGGACATAACTTGAGCATATGAGATTACAAAGTCCACCCACACAGTAACACACTTTCTCCAACAAGGCCACACCTACTCCAAGAAAACCACATCTCCTAATACTTCCATTCATTCAAATACATCAGTCTGTGTGGTCACATATTTAAATCACCACCATACAGACATTCTGTGAGAAAAATCAGAATATGTAATTTACTAATGTTCATGTAATAAAAAATCACATGTTGAAAAATTCATGGAGGTTTCTGATAACAAAATCCTCAATAAGTTATGGAAAGTACAAATAATACAGTAGAAATCTCTATGATTTAAGTCTCTAATTAAAAGAAAGATGACCAAATAACTATCCAAATAGTGGTTACCTGTGTAATATGCTTATAATGAAGTATTAAAAATAAAAAATACATTCATGTAATTACAAAAATACAGCCACATAGTCTTTAAGAAAAGCTCCAGTGTATAATATTGTCAATGCAAAAACACAACTTTTACATTGAATATGAGATAGTTAATTTTGTATCCAAATTATGTGTTGACAATATATACTAGAGTCTTTTCTTATGTTGTAACTCAAATGATTTGTAGAAATCAGAGAATAATGTTCTAATCTAAGGAAAGAGGTGCTAACCAAGGTACAAAAAGCATAAGACTCACGAAATAGACAGGACCACAAAAGTAAATTCTCCACCTCAGAAGTGTTTAAATTTTTTTTTTCTTTTATCCCAACTTGCCCTGTGGTATAACAGCTTTATGAGACTTAGAGAGAAGTAATTAGATGATTATCTGTCTTTTCTCATTATAAATACACATAAAGTTATTGTGGATACACAATTGGAATTTTCCATTTGAGTCCTAACCTAGCAAATAACAGTTGTGTTCATAAGTTTATCAGCTGTATTTTGTCTTGAAGGCATTATTTCTTTTGTTTTCTTTCTTTTTGTTGTTGGTGGGTTTTTTGTTTGTTTGTTTGTTTGTTTGTTTTTTCTGAGACAGGGTTTCTCTGTATAGCCCTGGCTGTCCTGGAACTCACTTTGTAGACCAGGCTGGCCTCGAACTCAGAAACCCGCCTGCCTCTGCCTCCCAAGTGCTAGGATTAAAGGCATGAGCCACCACACCAGGCAAAGACATTATTTCTTTTTTTTTCCCCATTTTTTATTAGGTATTTAGCTCATTTACATTTCCAATGCTATACCAAAAGTCCCCCATACCCCCTCCCCACTCCCCTAACCACCCACTCCCCCTTTTTGGCCCTGGCATTCCCCTGTACTGGGGCATATAAAGTTTGCAAGTCCAATGGGCCTCTCTTTGCAGTGATGGCCGTCTAGGCCATCTTTTGATACATATGCAGCTAGAGACAAGAGCTCCGGGGTACTGCTTAGTTTATATTGTTGTTTCACCTATAGGGTTGCAGTTCCCTTTAGTTCCTTGGGTGCTTTCTCTAGTTCCTCCATTGGGGGCCCTGTGGTCCATTCAATAGCTGACTGTGAGCGTTCACTTCTGTGTTTGCTAGGAATCTTGCTACTGTATGCAATGGTGTCAGCATTTGGAAGCTGATCATGGGATGGATCTCTGGATATGGCAATCATTAGATGGTCCAACCTTTTGTCACACTTCCAAATTTTGTCTCTGTAACTCCTTCCATGGGTGTTTTGTTTCCTATTCTAAGAAGGGGCAAAGTGTCCACACTTTGGTCTTCGTTCTCTTGAGTTTAATGTGTTTAGCAAATTGTATCTTATATCTTGGGTATCCTAAGTTTCTGGGCTAATATCCACTTATCAGTGAGTACATATTGTGAGAGTTCCTTTGTGATTGGGTTACCTCACTCAGGATGATGCCCTCCAGGTCCATCCATTTGCCTAGGAATTTCATAAATTCATTCTTTTTAATAGCTGAGTAGTATTCCATTGTGTAAATGTACCACATTTTCTGTATCCATACCTCTGTTGAGGGGCATCTGTGTTCATTCCAGCTTCTGGCTATTATAAATAAGGCTGCTATGAACATAGTGGAGCATGTGTCCTTCTTACCAGTTGGGGCATCTTCTGGATATATTTCCACCGGATCGTGCAATATGTCTTTTGCCTCTTCAACAAAGTTCTTTGAGCCTTGAAGAGAAAGATTTGATGGAGACATACAATTTAGCATTTAGTGAGTGTATCAAGATCTTTCAATTTCTGCACAGTGTTTATTTATAGGTCTACATTTGATTCCAACTACTGAAAGTAAAATCTTCGCAGAAGATGGCTGAGCAAGGCAATAAATTTAAAATTAACTTTCTCTAATGCTGTTCCAGTGATCAGTAGACAAACCACATTTAAAGGCAAGCCCCATTACCAGCAATAGATGGCCAAGTTAGAACAAACTCAGTGGTACTTTTCTAGATATTTGTCTCATAATGATCTGTCTGGGGAATTTTCTTGGTGCTATGAAGAAAGAACAACACACATACAAAGCCAGGCACCCTAAAATGCCAGCAGATTTTAAAGGCCATGAAAATCAAAGGGTATTAAACAGTGTATAACACAATAGATACCTAGTTCAGACCACTATATCCAGAAATATGACAGTCATAATCAAAGGACCATATACTTGCGATATTCTTAAATCTTAAATATTAATAAATACTAATAAACAAGATTGTGAGGTAATATGTGTTCATTACAATGATACACATTAGAATCTTATTCATAAATAGAAAATATGATAATTGGAGTAAGTTGTTTTTCTTGAGAATGTATACAAGTATTGAAGGAATAAAAGAAATACTAAAAATAAATACAACAGAATCCATGTCTAGCAATTATCTTCAAATATGTAAAATCACATATTCATAGCTTATGCTAAATAAATTTTAAAATACATTTTAATTTTATTTTTGACATATTTAAGTTATATTTATCTCTAATTTGCAAAAGATAACAAAATAATACAACAACTTCTCTACCACATATTGCTGTATTTCCAAATAGAATATCTCTGAGCATATTATATTTCATTAACAAGTCATATTAATGAGCTGTGTTTCTTTTCATCATCATGAAAGTTTTATGTGTATATTTTTATATATTTATATATACACATATAAATTAATTCTATCAGAACAAAGACTATTTCTTTAAATTATATCTACATCTATATATCTATATTTATCTATCTACCTATTTATTTAATTCCAATCCTTTGCATGCTCAGCAGCATTGTTATATTTTATATAAATATATATTATACTATATATTTAATATAGCATATAATTATGCATAGCAGCAAAATATATTACAGATAACATATTATTATACATTTATGCTCCTGTAAATTCTACCTTATTTGAATCAATTAATTAAATTATGAAGTGTATGAAAGGATTTTCTTCAAGAAATTTGTTTTTTTAATTTAATTTTGTTTGTATTTCATTTTTACACTCCATATTCCATTCCCCCCCTTCCCTATCCACCCTCTGACTGTTCCAGATCCCACCCCTCCTCTCCACCCCACCCCATCTCCCCTTGAATAGCCCCACCCCCACCTCACTAGACCTCAAAAAACCTGGGGCCTCCAGTCTCTTGAGGGATAGGTTCATCATCTCTGAATGAACACAGACCTGGAAGTCCTCTACTGTATGGATGTTGGGAGCCTCATATCAGTTAGTGTATGCTGTCTGTTTGGTGGTCCAGTGATTGAAAGTTTTGGGGGGGGGTCCAGATTAATTAAGCTGAATTAGGGAAGGCTGAAACAAATCTGTTAATGAAGTTTAGTATGATAGTAAATTAGGGTAAAAGACATCAATTGTCTCAATACATGCTAAAATGGCACTTTCAAATTTAACTTGGAGGCTGTAGAGATGACTCTGAATAAATCACTCTTATATAGGGCCTAAGTTTAGTTTCGAGAATCCATGTCTGTGACTCATAATTGACTATAGTTCAAGTTTCTGGTGGTATTGTTCTTTATCTAACCTTTTCAGGTATCTGCATGCTTGTGGATATATCCACACACAGACACATATAAATATACACAATGAAAATAAAACAAATCTTCAAAATTGATATTTATTGCCAAAACATATCTCAGCATATAATAGAGCATAAAGTACATTACAAAATAAAACCTTTACCTTTACTTTGAATCCAAATTGTTTACAATCTCACCATAATTATTTCTCATTCTCTTCTAAATGAAGATAATTTTCAAGTGTGCAACCATAATACAAAATTCTTAGAGCAATTCTGCAATTGCTTTTCTTCTGCCACTTCCCTTATTCTTTGCCTTGGTGCACTTTTAGATTTAATAAAGTTTCCTTAGAAAGTCAAAGAGCTTTTCCCAAACTACATCTTGAAACCATAAGAAACATGTTCTTTGGCCCAATGTCTATTACTTCCCATTTCACACATATATTTTAGAAACCACAGATTAGAGGCATGTTTCCTTTCTTGAAGAATAACACTTTTGTGTAAATCTACAGTTATTAGTCATTAATGCCATTTGTGGATATATCTTTAGAATGTGAGCCAAACTCACATTTACTCAAGGAACATCAGAGATCAGGCTGGGATTAAAAACCCCAGAATAAACCTTTTTATCCTATTAAGCTTGTTCAACTTCCTCTTTTTCTACATAAGTCGGAATATTATTAATATTTGCCAGGAATCACTGCTGAAACTTTGACTCAGTTGAATGTACTTCAAATGTGTAAATTACCTTCAATACCTTTTAGGAAATTTTGAGTTGAATAGGGCAAGTTCAGCAGTTATGAATTGGGAAGTAAGAAAAACATAGTTTTTGAAACCTGAAGTTTCTGCCTCCTTATTCCTATAGTCTCTTCATTTTATAATACCATGGGTAGGTAAGGGAATAGTGAATGATAATAAATGTGCAACTAAATAGCTACGTCCATGCCAAAGACATCAAGCAAATCTGTTATGTATCTTCTCTGAGTTTTGATTTTCATGCTTCCTAAAGAGGTAAATTTTAAATATATGTGAAATAGAAACCCATGTGTCATATAAGATATGATCTAATTAATTAATAAAATAGTTATAATATCTGTATTCCCCAAATTAGGTTTTTTATTAGGGTGTAAGTACACTACTATAAGTTCTTTTAGTTAAACCATGTAATGACCCTGAAAATACACAGACCACTCACCCAGATGTAGGAGAAAAACTGACTGACAGGCCCACTCTTGACAGTCTACATCATGCCATGGCCTCTTTCACCACTCTCCTGCAGCCAGGCAGTAACCAGGGCAAAGTACCAATTCAGATCCCTAGAATCACCCATCCTTCAATAGGCTTCCCAACAATTTGACAGTAGTAGTCCCTTCCTCTTCAACTGTTTCCATTGGACCTTATTCCAGAGACTAAGTGTTGTTGCAATTGTCTTAATTCCTTTATCTTCTAAAGAAGATAAGCACCCTGGTTATACTACCCTTTCTTTACAGTTTCCTTTTCCTCTTCCCTTTAAATCCTTTTATTTATACATCCATGTTGTCACCTCTTCTTGGACTCATAATCTGACAGGTTTGCTCTGTGTGTGACATTGAATTTTATGTTTACATTACATTTTATTTACAAGTAGGATTTCACAAAATGGAAAGAAAGAACTTTGAAACATTCTTCAAATGTACTGAATATATTTTCATCAAATGTAATACAAATCACCACATACTATACAAAGAGAAACAAAAAATAAATAAGCTACTGAATGTTTTAAATCCTTAAAATGATAAATGTATCTCCCTTCTAGGTTGGACTTAGTTGTTTGATTTTTAATTACAAACCTGTTTGTTGTTTTAGAATCAGTAAAACCGAGATCTAATGTTTTCATTGTAAATATATTTTCTCAATATGGATAGGAATAATAAAAATTTAATTTCTTGTAGCTAATGTCTTGGCAAATAACAATTTTAATCTCAAAAGTTATACTAATAAAATACCTTGCCTTGTTTATTTACAAATGTGTGCTTACATGTTTGACAGCCAAAGAAGAAAGATAAATGGTAAGGTACACATTTTGTACATCTACTTTAGTTCAGAGGCCCTTGGGAAAAACAGTGAATAAATCCCTAATGTGTTAGTGACAATTTGATTTTATTATTGGCTTTCATAATTTTAAAAATAGCATTTTTTGAAGAACTAGCTAACTTATTTTTAGCACTATTTTGAAATAAGTGAGAGATTTTTAAAGTGAGCTTCTGAAGGATGGAAAATTGAGAAGTTCAGAAACTTCTCAAGGTCATATCTAAAAAAAAAAACAAAACAAAACAAAAAAAAGAGTCCAGGTAAATTCAATCTGTAGTAACTGCACAGCTAGGCTAATTGACGAGTCTGATTGCTTAAATGCCTTTGGCTTTCTGAAATTAGTTATAGAGTTTGCACAATTATGCTTGGAAAACTGGATTTTTCCCTTTCATTGATTTATAGAACTTGAAAAAACATTAACTATGTTATACCAGGCTAAGTTTTAGAACTCTAAATTTCTTGGATTTTATCCACTTTTATAATGTCATTCTGACTATTTAAACATAGAGGTTGTGTTTTTGACACCTGTGTTATGGCAATACTATTAGCAAAATAGCCTATGCAAAGTTGATGAGAACTTGGACAAACATTTTAACAACTAAAGCATTTTAAGTAGTTACCATGCCACCAAGAAGCTTCCACTCATCTGACAATCACTGAAGATTGATAGGTGTGTGTGTGTGTGTGTGTGTGTGTGTGTGTGTGTGTGTGTGTGTGTGTTTGTGTGTGTGTGTTACTTACATGTGGTCTGGAAAATGCTACTGAGGACTTCCTCATGTATTTGCTATTAGTTTTCTTCTTGCCAATCATTTCAAATGTTGCAGTGCAGTATTTTATGAAACTATATAAAATTATTTGTATCTTTCACAGTGTGCTTCATACCTCTCCCTCTATCTATCTATCTATCTATCTATCTATCTATCTATCTATCTATTACTTAAAAATAGACATCAGTTCATTTCTAGTTCATTTTAGATGAGAATGGAAACAGTTTCTTACTACTGAATTTTAACACTGGTCTTGAATAAGAGCTAAATAAGGTGTTTTTCCCATTCCTTCAGTATTCTTTGAAATCCTTAAGTTTCTATAGCATTCACAGGCTTATTTTTGAAATAAGATGTTACACCTCTTACTGTTGTATTAATTAAGAAGTATTTTATAATTGCTAGCTTAGTTTCAAGTTGTTTGTCTCTATTATAATATTTTTTATTAAGGAAAGAGGAAAAGGAAGAAATAAAAAAAAGTAGTAAAGGAAAATGAGAGAGGGGAAGGGGAGGGAGAGGGGGAGGAAGAGGGAGAGGGAGAGAGGGAGGGGGAGGGAGAGGGAGGAGAGGAGGAAGGCCTGCAAGTAGTCAGACTGGCTGTGGTCTCTCCTAGGCGTATAATCCTAGCATACAGGAGAAGATATGTGAGATGTACAAAGGTCACCATCATCTGATTAGAGTTAGGGTGACTAGCTTAAACTCTAGGGGATCTTGTTTCAAAATTATACATGGCAACACAAAATAGACTAGGAAGAAAATTCTCAGTACTTTAGGGTGTCAATGAGGTAGGGACTCACAATTCTCTTACCTCATCACTCCTATTTCTAGTGATACCTAGTATCTTTCTGTGACTTCATGATATTAGTCACTGTAGTCAAACATATAAGTTTAGACATTGAAGAGGGGTTCCAAACCTTACATTTCTGCTTGTATCCTTCTCTATTGCTTTCAATGCACTCATGACATGTTGTTAGCACCCATTCACCTAATGTCAACATTTAGATTCAAGTAAACTTTATTGATAAAATACTAATACAGACTTTAATATTACATTGTTTTGAATATTACCTATGGGTTAATAGTTATACTGATATGGCTTTTAAACATTTTATGTCTGTCCTAAGTGTAATGAATTTCATTTATATGAATCTCATTATTTTACTATGAAAAATTTAGTAGCACTTATTGTACTTAAGATATCTTAACAGTAGATATTTCTTGTCTTACTTTCTGATATTTAATTCTATTTCACTGATACTTTCTTCTTTACTAACTATTCCTACTTGTTTACATTTAAAGAGATTTTGTTTGTTTGCTTTTGCTTTGAGACAGCCTCTTACTTTACAACTCAGGGTTGTCTAAGATTGATAGGAATCCTCCTACTGTAATCTCTGGAGATTACAGATGGGAGCTACCTTGATTGCCTAAGAGGTATTGTTTTGTTTATTTTTTAATTGAATACAATGCAATATGATTACATCTACACAACACTACATTCTCCAATTAAATTCCCTCCAATATGACACTCAACACATACCTGACTGTCAGTTTCATCCCTCTGCCGTGCCTCTCTCACATAACTGTTTAAGGCCATAACTACATGGTAGGACCCTTTTGCTGGATAGACCACAGAGTTTTGCTACAGGAAATAGAGAAATCAGCCTGAATTCCACGTGAAAATGTCTTCCCTACTGGCTATATTTCTTAGTGCCAGAAGGTAATACGCAGGCTGATAGGGGAGAAGAGATATCAGTGGTCTTACCCAGTACTACAAATAACCGCCCTCCCCCCCCCCCCCCCCAGGAGAAGTTTGTCAACTGCTTCAATACTGACGTAGCTGCTATGGAATGATTCATCCTCATCACATTCTGATTATTCTGATTTTCTGTGTCAAGTGCACCATGGAAAATTAACAGTGGACACATGCTCAAAAGAGAATTATATTCCCTTTCCTAGTGAAAGAAAGATGAAATTTCAAGACCTGTAAGTCATATAAAGTACTCAGAAATTGCTGGGTGTTTGTGAGTCTAGAGGCTGCCTGGGGCTGAGAAAAAAGAAAATCAAACCTGGGTATGCCCCGTAGTTAAAATATTCCTGGGAACAGCTTAACCTTAAAGATAAAGAGGAATGTGAGGACATAACAGGGCTATCTAAACTGAGTCAACAATTCACAGAACTCTGACAACGTGCACGTACATGTAATTTTTCTGCTGATGTTTTAATAAGCCAATAGTGTGTTGATATGCTGAATTCCACATCCTTAAGACCCTTAACCCATAAAAACTCCTAGCTTCTTACCCTCGTGGCCATCATCTGTTATCTCCTGTGTGGGATGCATGTCAGCCCGGAGCTCCATAATTAAATGACCTCATGTAATTACATCAAGATGGTACTTCACGATTTTTTGTGTGCACGCCGAATTGGGTATTGAGTTGGGGTTTCCCCACTAGGTTCTATCACTAGCAACTAACCATTGAGAGTAGTTCCACCAATAAGGGACATGGCATGAAGAACACCCTTATTATCTATGCTCAGATTAGGCTTGCTGTGTTTTCAGCAAGTCTTGTGCAAGTAGCAACACATGAGCTCCTCTCAGTTCATGAGTGTAATAGTTATGTCATCCTTAGGAGACAGAATTTCCTAGCACTCTTCTTCACCCTTAAGACCTTCCATTCTTTCTTTTTTTTTTTTTTTTGTTTTTTTTTTTTTTTTGTTTTTTCCATTTTTTTATTAGGTATTTAACTCATTTACATTTCCAATGCTATACCAAAAGTCCCCCATATCCACCCACCCCCACTCCCCTGCCCACCCACTCCCCCTTTTTGGCCCTGGTATTCCCCTGTACTGGGGCATATAAAGTTTGCAAGTCCAATGGGCCTCTCTTTCCAGTGATGGCCGACTAGGCCATCTTTTGATATATATGCAGCTAGAGTCAAGAGCTCCGGGGTACTGGTTAGCTCATAATGTTGTTCCACCTATAGGGTTGCAGATCCCTTTAGCTCCTTGGCTACTTTCTCTAGCTCCTCCATTGGGAGCCCTATGATCCATCCATTAGCTGACTGTGAGCATCCACTTCTGTGTTTGCTGGGCCCCGGCATAGTCTCGCAAGAGACAGCTACATCTGCGTCCTTTCAATAAAATCTTGCTAGTGTATGCAATGGTGTCAGCGTTTGGATGCTGATTATGTGGTGGATCCCTGGCTATGGCAGTCTCTACATGGTCCATCCTTTCATCTCAGCTCCAAACTCCGTCTCTGTAACTCCTTCCATGGGTGTTTTGTTCCCAAATCTAAGGAGGGGCATAGTGTCCACACTTCAGTCTTCATTCTCCTTGAGTTTCATGTGTTTAGCAAATTATATCTTATATCTTGGGTATCCTAGGTTTGGGGCTAATATCCACTTATCAGTGAATACATATTGTGTGAGTTTCTTTGTGAATGTGTTACCTCACTCAGGATGATGCCCTCCAGGTCCATCCATTTGGCTAGGAATTTCATAAATTCATTCTTTTTAATAGCTGAGTAGTACTCCATTGTGTAGATGTACCACATTTTCTGTATCCATTCCTCTGTTGAGGGGCATCTAGGTTCTTTCCAGCTTCTGGCTATTATAAATAAGGCTGCTATGAACATAGTGGAGCATGTGTCCTTCTTACCTGTTGGGGCATCTTCTGGATATATGCCCAGGAGAGGTATTGCTGGATCCTCCGGTAGTACTATGTCCAGTTTTCTGAGGAACCTCCAGACTGATTTCCAGAGTGGTTGTACAAGCCTGCACTCCCAGCAACAATGGAGGAGTGTTTCTCTTTCTCCACATCCTCGCCAGCATCTGCTGTCACCTGAATTTTTGATCTTAGCCATTCTGACTGGTGTGAGGTGGAATCTCAGGGTTGTTTTGATTTGCATTTCCCTGATGATTAAGGATGTTGAACATTTTTTCAGGTGCTTCTCTGCCATTCGGTATTCCTCAGGTGAGAATTCTTTGTTCAGTTCTGAGCCCCATTTTTTAATGGGGTTATTTGATTTTCTGAAGTCCACCTTCTTGAGTTCTTTATATATGTTGGATATTAGTCCCCTATCTGATTTAGGATAGATAAAGATCCTTTCCCAATCTGTTGGTGGTCTTTTTGTCTTATTGACGGTGTCTTTTGCCTTGCAGAAACTTTGGAGTTTCATTAGGTCCCATTTGTCGATTCTCGATCTTACAGCACAAGCCATTGCTGTTCTGTTCAGGAATTTTTCCCCTGTGCCCATATCTTCAAGGCTTTTCCCCACTTTCTCCTCTATAAGTTTCAGTGTCTCTGGTTTTATGTGAAGTTCCTTGATCCACTTAGATTTGACCTTAGTACAAGGAGATAAGTATGGATCTATTCGCATTCTTCTACACAATAACAACCAGTTGTGCCAGCACCAATTGTTGAAAATGCTGTCTTTCTTCCACTGGATGGTTTTAGCTCCCTTGTCGAAGATCAAGTGACCATAGGTGTGTGGGTTCATTTCTGGATCTTCAATTCTATTCCATTGGTCTACTTGTCTGTCTCTATACCAGTACCATGCAGTTTTTATCACAATTGCTCTGTAGTAAAGCTTTAGGTCTGGCATGGTGATTCCGCCAGAAGTTCTTTTATCCTTGAGAAGACTTTTTGCTATCCTAGGTTTTTTGTTATTCCAGACAAATTTGCAAATTGCTCCTTCCAATTCGTTGAAGAATGGAGTTGGAATTTTGATGGGGATTGCATTGAATCTGTAGATTGCTTTTGGCAAGATAGCCATTTTTACAATGTTGATCCTGCCAATCCATGAGCATGGGAGATCTTTCCATCTTCTGAGATCTTCTTTAATTTCTTTCTTCAGAGATTTGAAGTTTTTATCATACAGATCTTTCACCTCCTTAGTTAGAGTCACGCCAAGATATTTTATATTATTTGTGACTATTGAGAAGGGTGTTGTTTCCCTAATTTCTTTCTCAGCCTGTTTATTCTTTGTATAGAGAAAGGCCATTGACTTGTTTGAGTTTATTTTATATCCAGCTACTTCACCGAAGCTGTTTATCAGGTTTAGGAGTTCTCTGGTAGAATTTTTAGGGTCACTTATATATATTATCATATCATCTGCAAAAAGTGATATTTTGACTTCCTCTTTTCCAATTTGTATCCCCTTGATCTCCTTTTGTTGTCGAATTGCTCTGGCTAATACTTCAAGTACTATGTTGAAAAGGTAGGGAGAAAGTGGGCAGCCTTGTCTAGTCACTGATTTTAGTGGGATTGCTTCCAGCTTCTCTCCATTTACTTTGATGTTGGCTACTGGTTTGCTGTAGATTGCTTTTATCATGTTTAGGTATGGGCCTTGAATTCCTGATCTTTCCAAAACTTTTATCATGAATGGGTGTTGGATCTTGTCAAATGCTTTTTCTGCATCTAAGGAGATGATCATGTGTTTTTTGTCTTTGAGTTTGTTTATATAATGGATTACATTGATGGATTTTCGTATATTAAACCATCCCTGCATCCCTGGAATAAAACCTACTTGGTCAGGATGGATGATTGCTTTAATGTGTTCTTGGATTCGGTTAGCGAGAATTTTATTGAGGATTTTTGCATCGATATTCATAAGAGAAATTGGTCTGAAGTTCTCTATCTTTGTTGGATCTTTCTGTGGTTTAGGTATCAGAGTAATAGTGGCTTCATAAAATGAGTTGGGTAGAGTACTTTCTACTTCTATTTTGTGAAATAGTTTGTGCAGAATTGGAATTAGATCTTCTTTGAAGGTCTGATAGAACTCTGCACTAAACCCATCTGGTCCTGGGCTTTTTTTGGTTGGGAGACTATTAATAACTGCTTCTATTTCTTTAGGTGATATGGGACTGTTTAGATGGTCAACTTGATCCTGATTCAACTTTGGTACCTGGTATCTGTCCAGAAATTTGTCCATTTCGTCCAGGTTTTCCAGTTTTGTTGAGTATAGCCTTTTTTAGAAGGATCTGATGGTGTTTTGGATTTCTTCAGGATCTGTTGTTATGTCTCCCTTTTCATTTCTGATTTTGTTAATTAGGATTTTGTCCCTGTGCCCTTTAGTGAGTCTAGCTAAGGGTTTATCTATCTTGTTGATTTTCTCAAAGAACCAACTCCTCGTTTGGTTAATTCTTTGAATAGTTCTTCTTGTTTCCACTTGGTTGATTTCACCCCTGAGTTTGATTATTTCCTGCCGTCTACTCCTCTTGGGTGAATTTGCTTCCTTTTTTTCTAGGGCTTTTAGATGTGTTGTCAAGCTGCTAGTATGTGCTGTCTCCCGTTTCTTCTTGGAGGCACTCAGCGCTATGAGTTTCCCTCTTAGAAATGCTTTCATTGTGTCCCATAGGTTTGGGTACGTTGTGGCTTCATTTTCATTAAACTCTAAAAAGTCTTTAATTTCTTTCTTTATTCCTTCCTTGACCAAGGTATCATTGAGAAGAGTGTTATTCCGTTTCCACGTGAATGTTTGCTTTCCATTATTTATGTTGTTATTGAAGATCAGTCTTAGGCCATGGTGGTCTGATAGGATACATGGGACAATTTCAATATTTTTGTATCTATTGAGGCCTGTTTTGTGACCAATTATATGGTCAATTTTGGAGAAGGTCCCGTGAGGTGCTGAGAAGAAGGTATATCCTTTTGTTTTAGGATAAAATGTTCTGTAGATATCTGTCAGGTCCATTTGTTTCATAACTTCTGTTAGTTTCACTGTGTCCCTGTTTAGTTTCTGTTTCCACGATCTGTCCTTTGAAGAAAGTGGTGTGTTGAAGTCTCCCACTATTATTGTGTGAGGTGCAATGTATGCTTTGAGCTTTACTAAAGTGTCTCTAATGAATGTGGCTGCCCTTGCATTTGGTGCGTAGATATTCAGAATTGAGAGTTCCTCTTGGAGGATTTTACCTTTGATGAGTATGAAGTGTCCCTCCTTGTCTTTTTTGATAACTTTGGGTTGGAAGTCGATTTTATCCGATATTAAAATGGCTACTCCAGCTTGTTTCTTCAGTCCATTTGCTTGGAAAATTGTTTTCCAGCCTTTCACTCTGAGGTAGTGTCTGTCTTTTTCCCTGAGATGGGTTTCCTGTAAGCAGCAGAATGTTGGGTCCTGTTTGTGTAGCCAGTCTGTTAGTCTATGTCTTTTTATTGGGGAATTGAGTCCATTGATATTAAGAGATATTAAGGAAAAGTAATTGTTGCTCCCTTTTATTTTTGTTGTTAGAGTTGGCATTCTGTTCTTGTGGCTGTCTTCTTTTTGGTTTGTTGAATGATTACTTTCTTGGTTGTTCTAGGGCGTGATTTCCGTCCTTGTATTGCTTCTTTTCTGTTATTATCCTTTGAAGGGCTGGATTCGTGGAAAGATATTGTGTGAACTTGGTTTTGTCGTGGAATACTTTGGTTTCTCCATCTATGGTAATTGAGAGTTTGGCCGGGTATAGTAGCCTGGGCTGGCATTTGTGTTCTCTTAGTGTCTGTATAACATCTGTCCAGGCTCTTCTGGCTTTCATAGTCTCTGGTGAAAAGTCTGGTGTAATTCTGATAGGCCTTCCTTTATATGTTACTTGACCTTTCTCCCTTACTGCTTTTAATATTCTATCTTTATTTAGTGCATTTGTTGTTCTGATTATTATGTGTCGGGAGGAATTTCTTTTCTGGTCCAGTCTATTTGGAGTTCTGTATGCTTCTTGTATGATCATGGGCATCTCTTTTTTTATGTTTGGGAAGTTTTCTTCTATTATTTTGTTGAAGATATTAGCTGGCCCTTTAAGTTGAAAATCTTCATTCTCATCAATTCCTATTATCCGTAGGTTTGGTCTTCTCATTGTGTCCTGGATTACCTGGATGTTTTGAGTTAGGATCCTTTTGCATTTTGTATTTTCTTTGACTGTTGTGTCGATGTTCTCTATGGAATCTTCTGCACCTGAGATTCTCTCTTCCATTTCTTGTATTCTGTTGCTGATGCTCGCATCTATGGTTCCAGATCTCTTTCCTAGGGTTTCTATCTCCAGCGTTGCCTCGCTTTGGGTTTTCTTTATTGTGTCTACTTCCCCTTTTAGTTCTAGTATGGTTTTGTTCATTTCCATCACCTGTTTGGCTGTGTTTTCCTGCTTTTCTTTAAGAGCCTGTAACTCTTTAGCAGTGCTCTCCTGTAAATCTTTAAGTGACTTATGAAAGTCCTTCTTGATGTCCTCTATCATCATCATGAGAAATGTTTTTAAATCTGGGTCTAGATTTTCGGTTGTGTTGGGGTGCCCAGGACTAGGTGGGGTGGGAGTGCTGCGTTCTGATGATGGTGAGTGGTCTTGATTTCTGTTAGTAGGATTCTTACGTTTGCCTTTCGCCATCTGGTAATCTCTGAAGCTAGCTGTTTTAGTTGTCACTGTTAAGAGCTTGTTCTTCAGGTGACTCTGTTAGCCTCTATGAGCAGACCTGGAGGGTAGCACTCTCCTTAGTTTCAGTGGGCAGAGTATTCTCTGCAGGCAAGCTCTCTTCTTACAAGGCAGGTACCCAGATATCTGGTGTTCGAACCAGACTCCTGGCAGAAGTTGTGTTCCACTCACTAGAGGTCTTAGGATCACGTGTGGAATCCTGTGTGGCCCCTTGCGGGTGTCAGGCGACTCAGCTGGCAAGGTAGCCGGGGCTCGAGTGGAGTGGAAGGGGTTTGTGCCCCAGATCAAGCCCGGGTAGCCTGCTTCCCTATGTACCGCAGTCTCAAGTTCCATGCGATTGGATTGGGGTAGGCGCTGTGTTCCACTCACCAGAGGTCTTAGGGTCCCGTGGGGAGTCCCGTGTGGGCCCTTGCGGGTGTTGGGCAAGACACTGCTGGCAAGGTAGCCCTGGGCTCGAGTCCCGAGTCGAGCGGAAGGGACTTGTGCCCCAGATCAGGCCCGGGTAGCCTGCTTCCCTATGTACCACAGTCTCAAGTTCCGCGTGATTGGATTGGGGCAGGCACTGTGATCCACTCACCAGAGGTCTTAGGGTCCCGTGGGGAGTCCTGTGTGGACCCTTGCGGGTGTTGGGCAAGACTCTGCTGGCAAGGTAGCCCGGGGCTCGAGTCTCGAGACCTTCCATTCTTTCTACTTCCTCTTCAACAGGGTTTCCACAGCTTTGGCCAAGCTTGGAGGGGCACAAGTGTTAACTTCTATGCTCCATTCAGGCCTGAGTCCTCAGTCTGTGATTCTCTGCACTTTGACCAGAAGCATCTCATCTTTCATTAATTACTTCACATGGAAAGAAAAGTTGATCTGACAAAGTTTAAGAACAGTCTGTATCTATGAGTTTATTTAGAAGGTATTTTTTGGGGGGAGGGGGGTCGAGACAGGGTTTCTCTGTGTAGCCCTGGCTGTCCTCTAACTCACTCTGTAAACTGGTCTCAAACTCAGAAATTCTCCTGCCTCTGCCTCCCAAGTGCTGGGATTAAAGGTGTGTGCCACCAGGCCCGACTTTAGAAGGTAATTTTAATGAAATGGAAACGTCTAGTTCTATGGAAAGATAGTTCTATCAAATAATGTTTTGCTGGGGCACACAGGTGAAAGAAGGTCTTGTAAAGCAAATGCATGAAAGACTCTTTTCCTGAAGCAGATACAGGGGAAAGGATGTTTTGATATAGCAAACATGAGAAAGGACCTGGAATGAAGGAGTATAAATATGATCCCATAGACAGTGGGAGATGAGCACGGAGCCTTGGTTTGGTTTGCTCTGCCTTGTTATTCTTCACTAAAGACACACATATATTGGTTCTCCTTACATAGCACTGTTAAATTGTGATAACTCTGCCATTGAGAGAAACTTGCCAATAACTGCTTGTGAGGTTCCTGAGGCAGCTTTCTGCTCCTGCAGCCTCATCCCAGGCCAGGTGGTGAGGCTGTTGGTTTCTTCAGGATTGACTTACAGGTGCTTAATGTCTGATGTCTCCTTGTTGAAAGGACTGGACTACAGCTGCTGGTTCTTGTCTGGTAGCTAGCTGCTTTGAGGACTGGTCTGTGGCTGCTGAATCATATATGGTGTTTGATATGGAACTGAACTGCTGACAAAGAAGATCAATCTTGTCCCAAAGAAATATTGCTGAACTGCTCCACTTCCCCTGTATCCTAATAACTTTTTTCCCACTACCTCTGCTGGGTGGTGGGCTAGATGAGAGGTTGAGTCCTCTAAAAAGCTCTAAAAGTAGGTTCCCAAAAATGTATGTACAACTTGACAACTCTGACAATTAGCAAAATTACCATAGCACATTCTACTCTAGGATATCGATTACAGTATTAAGGATGAAATTTCTTCTTGCAAAGACAAACCCAAAACAGATCAGAAACCAGTGATTCACTTACAACAATCATGTCGATATTGTATTGTATCTATATACCTATAGCTACCTTTCTCTTGGATAATGGTTATTAAATTATGCAGTGTCCAGGTCCAAATCAAACCATTGATGTGTTTTCTCCCTGAGCATCCTCCAAAACAGCATGAAACCTATGTAGAAGAGAGGCATTTCTAGGCGAGATAGAGATTAAATTTCTAGAAAGTTCTTTCCAAAAGTGGGTGGTATTTTCAGCAGAATCATCTTTACCATATAGATATGGTAAGGAAATAAGGAGAGTGGTAATCTGTGTGGTTTTGGAGCCTTCCTCATATGGCCTGAGGAATAAATTATAGGGAGGCATCTTGTGCCTCGCCTTGTGATAGTCATTGAATAAACGTGTCTGCATAGGCTCATGAATGCAGAACAAGTTCTCAAGCTCATTTAATCTTTTAAAACATATTTTGAGATTAGCTTACTAATTAGCTGGTTCCTATCAAGTTTTTTCATGTGTACTTTGTTTTGGTTTACCCAACTATTATTTATTATACTTATTGTCCACTGCCCTCACCTCCAGTTAATCCTTTAATCTCCCATATCTTTCACATAGCAAATATTATACAACACATCAAATTTTATTTATATTCTTTTTGCCTAGCCCTCTTTTTTGGTTTTATTTCCTGACACACCTGCTCCCATCACTGTTTAAGGCTTTCCACACTAAGCCAATATCTCTACTTTGTAGCTGTTTAAAGCAAACTATATTGATTTCATGAAATCAGATTCCCCTTACTTTGCATTGGAGAAGCCAAATCATAAAAAGTACTATCATGGGTGTAAAGTCCTAGTTTTGATAAAGACATCAGAAATCAACTCTTAGAGCACAATTGCTTCTATAGCTGCCAATTGACACCACATTATCACAGGAACACTATGATATGGGCAGTGATACATAAACACCTGCGTCTCCAGGACACTGAGGGGAAATAAAACCTGCACTTTATTCCGTTCTCATATAAGTTATCAGCTACTAGAACCAATATATAGAGAAACACATCAAGAACTTAGTTTCAAAGAACTGTGAGGAAACAAATTTTAAGTTTACCAAACTCTGTCAATTCAAACACTGCTTGAAAGAAATTTTTGCAGAATATTTTTCAGTCTGTGTATGAGGAAAGGGCACTATGTTACACCCTGTACTAGCTGAACACAGCAAGGAGACCAATACAAGGATGAGACAAAATGGTTAATTTTAAATTGAATAACTGTTGTCTTAAATGCAAAGACTTTAATTAATATTTAGAAACATGCTCACTTGTTTATTCTTTAAACCTTTTTATTAATTTTTCATATATTATTTTTGGATCATATATTTTCACTCCCTCAGCGCTTCCCCAATTTCCCCAACATTCCTGTAGAATTCATATTCTTTCCCTCTTTTATCCTCTCTCAAAAACAAAAACAAAAAGACAAAAAACCAAAACAAACATGCCAGTATAACACACACAAAAAAACCCCAAAATACAAAGAGTATGAAATTTGTTTTTGTTGTTGTTTGTTTGTTTGGGCTACCCACTTTTGTGCATGACACTAGCCTTGAAGACAGCCTATTTTCCTCTTCCCAACAGTTATTGATTACAAATAGCTTCTTGGTTGAGGATGATATTTTGTGTCCACTTATCATCTCATTACTAGGATTTTTGCATATTTTGAAACTCTGAAGAACTTGTGGAGTCTTTGTGAGCTCATGTTTATCAGACCTGTTAGGTTTAGATAGTATTCTTGCCTTGAAGTTATCCACCAACTCTGGCTCATTCTGTTTTCAGTTCTTCATAGACTTTTGAGCTTTGAGAGGAAGGTTTTTGAAAAAGGCTGAGTGCTCCTAAGTCCTTCACTTTCTGCACATTGTCCAGTTGAAAATATGTGTTAATAATCACCTACTGCAAGAAGTTTCTTCCTTGAGGGTTTAGTGATACTCTGATCTATGAGTATAGCAATATGCCATAGGCATCATTTTATTGCTACTCTCTTTTGCAAAATAGTAGTTTTTTTTTTTCTTTAAGGCCCATAACCTAGCTAGTTTCTGTTTGTTTTATTTTTTATTTACTAATATACTTCTTTACAATCCAGCGATTGACTCCCTTTCAGTCCCCCATAATTTGTCCATCCTGTTCCTCCTTCCCCTGTCTCCAAGAGGATGCTCCCTCCAATACCAGGCACACCCTTCCCTGGAGACGCAAGGCTCTGGAGGATTAGACTCATCTTCTACTGAGGCCAGACCAGGCAGTCCTCTGCTATGGATGTGCCAGGGGCCTCGAACCAGTGCTTATAGGCTACATGGTTGGTGGCTGAGCTTCTGGGAGGTGCCAGGGGTCCTGTCTATTTAATATTGCTGGCCATCCTAGGGGGTCATTCTTCAATTCAGCTTCTTTAATCCTTCAGCTTATTCAACCATAGGGGCCTCCAACTTTAATCCAATGGTTGGATGTAAGTATCTGCATCTGTCTCAGTCAGCTGTTGGGTAGACCTCTCAGAGAGTAGCCATGCTAGTCCCCAGTCTGTAAGCACATCACAGCATCAGCAATAGGGTCAGACTTTAGTCCTCCCTGCCCCATGAGATGGATCTCAAGTTGGGCTGGTCACTGGATTACCTTTACTTCAGTCTCTTTTCATTTTTTATTCCTGCAATTCTTTTAGACAGTAACAATTCTGGGTCAAAAATTTTGACTTTGGGTTTGTAAAACCATCCCCACTTGGGGACTTTTTCTATCTACTGGAAGTGAACTCTTCAAGTTCCCTCTCTCCACTGTTGGGCATTTTGGCCATGGTCACCTCCAGTAAGCACTGAGAATTTTTCACCTTGCAAGTCTCTCACACTTTCAAAGGGGTCCGCATCACAACCACCCATCCTTGAGGCTACATATTTCCTTTCATTCTGCTGACCCTATATGCTTCTTTCCTGTCTTCCTTTATACCTGATTCTGCTGATTTTTCCCCCCGCACCCTACCCTCTCCCACCCAGGTCCCACCCTGCCTGTGCCTTCTGTGATTATTTTCTTCCCCACTTCTGAGTGTGATTGAAGCATCCTCACTTGGGCCCTCTCTTTGTTAACATTTTTGAGTTCTGTGGATTGTATCGTGGATATTTTGTGCATTTGTGGCTAATATCCACTGATTAGTGAGTTCATACCATGCATGGACTTTTGGGTCAGAGATACCTTACTTTTTATTCAATTTCTCTTCTATTAGATTCATAGTATCTAGTTTTATGTCTAGGTCCTTGATCCACTTGGATTAGAGCTTTGTGCAAGGTGACAAATATGGATCTATTTTCATTTTTCTACTTACAGAGTTCCAGTTAGTCCAGCACCATTTATTGAAGATGCTTTTGCCCCCGTGTATGTTTTGTTGCTTCATTGTCAAAGGTCAAATGTCCATAAGTGTATGGGTTTATATTGGGTCTGCAACTCTATGCCACTGTTTTATCTCTGTGTTTCTGTACCAATACCATGGAGTTTTTATCACTAAGCTCTGTAGTACAGCATAAGGTCAGGGATGGTGATTCCCATAGAAGTTATTTTATTCTTGAGAATTAGTTTCACTATCCTGGGTATTTTTTACTTGTCTATATGAAATTGAAAATTGCTCTTTCCATGTCTTTGAAGAATTGTGTTTTAATTTTGAAGTGGATTGCATTGCATCTGTAGATTGTTTTTGGTAAGTGTTAATCCTATTGGTCCATGATTATGGGAGATCTTTCCATCTTCTGAAGTTTTCTTTGATTAATTTCTTCAGAGACCTTGAAGTTCTTTTCACACAGATCTTTCTATTGTTATGTGAGACCTACCTCAAGATATTTTATATTATTTTTGACTATTGTGAAGGGTATTGTTTGTCTATTTTCTTTCTCAGCCCATTTATCATTTGTATAAAAGAAGGCTCCTGATTTATTTGAGTTAATTTAACTTCCAACCACTTTGCTGAAGTTGTTGATCAGCTGTGGAAGTTCTCTGGTAGAATTTTTGGGGTTGCTTATGTATACTATCTTATCATCTGCAAATAGTAATACCTTGACTTCTGCTTTGCCAATTTTTATCCCCTTTAATCTTTTGTTGTCTAATTTCTTTAGCTAGAACTTTGAGCTATATTGAATAGATATAGAGGAAGGGGCACCCTTGTCTTGCCCCTGCATTTAGTAGGATTGCTTCAAGATCTCTCCCTTTAAATACTGGCTGTTGGTTTACTGTATACTGCTTTTATTATGTTTAAATATGGGCTTTGAAGTACTCATCTCTTCAATACTTTTAACATGAAGGAGTATCGAATTCCGTCAAAAGCTTTTTTTCAGCATCTAATAAGGTAAACATGTGTTTTTTATCTTTTGAATTTGTTTATACAATTGATTGCATATTAAGCCATCCATGTGTTCCTGGGATGAATCCTATTTGATCATAGTGAATGATGACTTTGATCTGTTCTTGGATTCAGTTTGTGAGAGTTGTATTGAGTATTTTTGCCTCAATATTCAAAAGGGAAATTGGTCTAAAATTCTCTTCATTGTTGAGTCTTTTGTAATTTATGTATCAGCATAACTGTGGCTTCATATAATGAATTATGTAGTATTCTTTTTGTTACTATTTTATGGAATAGTTTGAGGAGTATTGGTATTATTCTTTTAAGGTCAGGAAGTATTTTGCTCTAAAACCACCTGACCCTTTCTTTCTTTCTTTCTTTCTTTTTTTCTTTTTCTTTCTCCTTTTTTCCTTAGGGGTAATCAGACTGTATAAATAGTTTATTTACTCTTCATTTAACTTGAGTACCTGGTATCTGTTTAGAAAATCATCCATGATCAACAGTCTACTAAAAGTCCAGTTGTTCTAGTTGTTCAACAGTTGTTTGGTAGTTTGTTTATTTTCATAATGTGAGTACATAATTGGTGTATTCTTTCCATTGGTTGTTTTTAAATCTTCAATTTTTTCATGAATATAATTTTCAAATACTATCTATAGTTTCTCTATTTACTTTTATTTTCAAAACTACTGGTTTGATATAGCAAATGACATTTAGATTGCCTGAGACATCACATATGTATGATATAATAAGCCCATGAACTTCTGAACTTGATCTTAGCTGCCTTTCTTTTGCACCATATCCATGAGAAAATGGTGAAGGATGCCTGGTTTATCATCTTCTTTCTGGACACTAATTCTCCTGTAGGTTATGTTTTGGACATTGAGGATTAGAGGTTTTGCTACTGTTGAAGGAACAGTAATTTCAGCTTGTAAGTGAGCCATCTCCAATCCACCTTCATCATAGTCTCCTTTAGATCCTTAAAGTTTCTAGCTTGAATAGGGCCCTATTTATACCTTTCAGTTCCTCCTGGCTCTTGGTACACATAACATGCAAAGTCTTGTCCAGTTAATCTGGAGGTATAGAGGGAAGTGCATCTTCTACATCCTAGAAGTGAAAAGCATTCATTTGATTGATTTGGGTGGGGTGGTGGTAGAGGTATATCAGTCCTTATTTTTCCTAATTAGAAGCATATACATTCTCTAAGGCAAAACTGTATTCTGGCAATTCATATCAGCTTCACTAGGCAATCTTTGAAAATCTAATCTGTGGTTACTCTCGAAGTAAGTGTTTGGCATACTACGTAAATAGTCACAGAATCTCGTAACTTCTGTGGCCCTAGATACCACATGTGCCACGAATGCTGCTGGTTTATCCCCAGTCCAGATCCTTAGCCTCAGGCATTTGTTTGAAAGAAACATCACCTGGAAACTTTTCCTTTCATTCTTAAAACTCATAGCACAAAATGCTAGGTTCTGAAACATTGTTATGTATTGACTATATCCTATACTTACATAATACAGATATTTCTAGATATCCTTCTTATTTCTGCCTACTGCATAAATACATTTTTCTTCAAAGTCCTTTCATATACCTCCATAAAGGTCTTTTTTCAAGGAAACTGATGATACAAATTTTAACACATTCTTGTTTAGTCTGTACTGAACATTTTTACAATTCATGAAGAACAATTGAGTTTGAAGCTGTGATAAGACTTTGTTGTGCTATGTGCTTTTTTCCTGTGGGCTAACTTTACCTTCCACCCTCTACTGCATAGAAGGGATCTGAGGAGGCCATTGTTTGTTGTGGGTTCACATTTGTTTTGATGAGCCTGTTGTTATAATTATTGCATTTTATCCTTTCTAAGTAATTGAGATCCACCTCTGCTGACCTTTTTTTTTTTTTCATTGTTTATCTTCTAATCATCTCACATCCAAATGAGGGTGTTAGCTTGGCTGTCTGAGGTTTTCTTTCTTTTGTCTTTTGAGTAGTCTCCCTTTTATGGCACTCTGCTGCTGAATCCCTCTCTTCAATCAGTTTCTTAGATATCTAAGATGTGTAACTCATCGATCATTTTTATTTACTGTAAACTGTTCGTTAAAGAAGCCATAGCAAAGGTGCTTACGGTTTTCAGATTATTTTTGAATTCAGGTTATTTAAAGAATACTTCACTAATCCCCCTATAAACCTCTTAATTTTATTTTATATAATCTTATTTTATATAAGTATACATGCTGCAAAAATATAAGTCCATATTTTATATACACAGTCATAAATCACAGGTTGCCTATTTATAACTGAATTTTGTCATCTTTTCTAGTTTAAATTATAAAAGTTGTATTACTAGGCCCAACAACATTCTTCTGTGATATTTCATTGTTTGACACTCTTATGAGAATGCCTGAACAAATGTAAGTAAAGAATGTGGAATCTGGCTAGCAACATGGCATGCCAAGTTGCTAACAATTTTTTTTTAATTCATATTTTTCTTATTGTTCATATAGGATAGAATTATACTTTTACTTCTTACTGGTAGACATTATAGTTGGTAACAAATTTGTGTATGTTTATTGCAAAAATATAATCTGATTTTCTGAGCAACGTTCATTAATTTTACTTGGGTATAGAATGCATACTTTAGTCAAGATCAATTAGTGCCACCTACCAATGGAGACAAATGTCTGGCCATCGAAGTGTGATTTTTACAAAATGTACTTTGTATGACTGTACAGCTTAAGCTTTGTTGATAAGTTTTTATTGATAATTACTTATGAATTTCTATGTTATTCTCATGGAAGTTCCCTTAAATACAATATCATTTGGTCAGGCATGTCTTGAGTTTCCTGAACAAGGTGACCTTATTGGTGTGATTCTATAAACTATGCCTGATTCAGTGAGAGCAGTGTTTGTGTGGTTTGTGGGCTGACTCCTGAATCCCTACTTTTCTATTCAGTAGCAGTTAGGACAATAAGCCAAAATCAGAAATGGTGATACCTTGCCATAAATTACGTGACAAGAGGGATAGGAAATTCATTCTTGTCAAACGCCTGGGTTTTCAGAGCTGGAGAGATGGCTCAGAGGTTAAGAGCACTGGCTGTTCTTCAAGAGATCCTGAGCTCAATTTCTAGCAACTACATGGTGACTGATAACCATCTAGAAAGTTAACCTTGAGATCTGGTTCCCTTTTCTGGCCTGCAGGCAAATATGCAAACAGAATGCTGTTGTAAGACTCCAGGGAGCCTTAGCTTTCTGGAGATCCTGTGAATAAAACACATGAAGCTGGGATTGATGCAAAAAGCAAGAGGAATCTATTGTTCCTGTGCACCAGGTTCGTCCCAGACCCAAAGGAGAAGAAGTGGCACCCAGCACCCAACTGGTGAGTTTTTATATGGTTTCCAGGGGTAGAATAGAGCATCAGCAACTAGGCACAATATGATTGGCAGAGCAGTGCGCCATTTAAACTGGTCTTTAGGGAATGAGTTGACAAGGACATCCCTTGTCTGAAGGTGAGCAACAGTCAGTCCTGTGGAATGTGTCCCCATCTGTAGGTCAGTTCCCACCCTGTGGTCTGAGAAATGTTAATTAGCCTCTCCCTTCCAGAGGGGCAAGTGTTTCAGGACCTTACCAACATTCCTAAGCTGATCTTTTCACTGTAAATTTAATAAATTAATAAATCAGGGTTTCCTAGGTGATTTTGGGTCCCTGTTGGTCATGTGCAACAGCTTGAAGAGCCAAGTTGTGATATTCCTTGGAATTCCCATAATGACACACTCAGACATGCCTAGAAACAACCAGAAAAGTGGCCAGAGAGCTCCATTTATACAATGAACAGGGCATTACTGGCTAATGCTGCAGGATGTTTGATCACACTTGAACCCCAGGACTGTGTTTCCTACTGAAAATCCCTTGCTGTGGTGTAACTCACCCCTAGCACAGAGCTTTAAACCAAGAGCTGTCTGTTTATTGTAAAAAAAGGCTATCTCTTTCTTTTGTTGTGCCTCAATCCTAGCACACAACTTTATTCCAAAGGTAAATAATGTCAACCACTAGTCAGTAGGCAGAGCAAGTAACCAGCTGACAGGGAAAAAATATAAGTAAACAGAAAGGAGTTTTTTTGAACAAAGGGTATTTAAGACAACATACAGGAGGAGAAAGGACTAAATCATCAACCACAGGGGACACATGCAGTGACCTATTACTCTAGGTGAATATGTAGCAGAGAATGGCCTTGTTGGACATCAATGGGAGGAGAGACCCTTGGTCCTGTGTAGACTTGATGCCCCAGTACAGGGAAATGCCAGCACCAGGAAGATGAGCAGGGTGAGAGGGATGAGATAGGGGGTTTTCAAAGGGGAAACCGTGAAAGAGGATAACATTTGAAATGTAAATAAAGAAAATACCTAATTAAAAATATACCTAAGATGAAAAAAAAGAAAATTAAAAAACATTTAAAAAAAAGAAATGTAAGTAAAAAATATCTAATTTAAAAAGAAGAACATTGGATAGTAAAGACTTGTATAACAGTTGAGAAAATTAATGAAAAACATAAAGGGAGAAGAGGAAAAAAAAAGAATGTTTCCCTTCTAGATGTAAGCAGAATAGGATGGTCAGTTGGGTGTTTTCCTATGTCTCTGAATTTAAGGTCACTCTACAGAGCAAGATTCGGAACAAACAAGCATAGACAGTGAAGGAGTTGGAAAACAGAGCTACTGATAATGTAATAGAACAAGAGGGCCATGTTCCAGTTTCTGCAAGTTGCAGAACTAGGCAGCTTCAGCCATGTGTCTCTGGCTTTATAGTCAAGAGGAGCAAGAAACTACTGGGACAGATGATTGATGCTGGTTGGCTGTAGCTAAGAAATTAGCGGTGATTAAGAAGAAACCAGCATCACTGAGGTGATATCTTCTGGGAAGTGTTTTCTCAGAGCACAAAGAAGCAATGTTCCAGAGATAGCTAAGGTTGTACCTTGTGGTGCAGCTGTACTTGGCAATGTGTAAGAGTCACCCTGGTGATACTGGTATTAAAGGCATGAAGGGGTCATAAAGAGCAGCTGAGGCATGGCACTATCAGAAGCCATAGAAGGCCATTGGTGGAGAGGTAGCCTCCATTGCAATTGATAGCTCTGGACTGAAGTGATAATGTTTGGCACTATGAAGACAGCCTGTGAGATGTTATTGCTGAAGCCTAGTTGCAACTGAAGATCCCAGTGTATTGGAGATGCCAGTACCATGTGATGATCACTAAGAGCAGCAGCAAGAGTAGAGAAGATTAACCTAAGCTTAGAATGCCACAGAGTGCAGAGCTGGAGAAGTGAAGCAAGCCCATTGGAGGAGCCCAAAAGTTCATGTGTGGAAGGAGCTATATCACTGAAGTTTCCTTGGAGAATCAAGATTTTTGAGATGCCAGAGCCACAGGCTATTTGCTGAAGAAAGCTGATAACAGGGAGTAGAACCAGCCCAGGAAAAAGAATTTTGCAGTAAACAAAGATGAAAATGGCTTTGGAGATTTGAAGACCACTTTGATATAAGACAAGGAGATGTTTGTAATTTGCCCAGCTCATTTGCTGTCATGCTTTGAGGATTCCAGTTAAGTGATTGGATGAATCTCAGTAGAGAGTTTGAACATTGGCCTTTTAACATGGACAATAATACAGACTATGGGAATTTAGAAGTTGGACTAAATGTATGTTTTTATTTTGCTAAGGCTAAATACAGCCCCCACAGATTTATGTGTTAGGACAAGCCTATGGAGGTTAGGGAGTAGAATGAAATGGTTTATAAATACTCATCCCAGGGAGTGGTGCTATTTGGACATGTGGCCTTGTTGGAATAGGTGTATCACTGTGGGTGGTAGCTTTAATATCCTAGCTCTAGCTCCCTGGAGGCTTTGATTCTGCTAGCAGCCTTCAGATTAAGAGGCAGACCTCTCAGGTCCTCCTACACCATGCCTGCCTGGATGGTGACATGTTGCAGCCTTGATGATACTGGACTGTACTTCTGAAGCTGTAAGTAGCTCCAATTACACATTGTCATTTATAAGATTTGCCTTGGTCATGGTGTCTGTTCACAGCAGCAAAAGCCTAACTGAGACAGTGGGATGGTTGTTTCAATATGCTTGTCTCAGAGAATATCACTATTAAGAGGTGAGGCCATGCTGAAGTAGATTTGGCTTTGCTGAAAAAAATGTGTTACTGTGGGGGTGGGAATTGAGACCCTTCTCCTGGCTACCAATGACAAAAGCTTCTCCTGTTTGAACTCAGAAGATGATATACATTCTTACCTCTTCAAATGCTATGACTATCTAGACCTATGAACCAATAAGCCAGCCCCAATTCAAAGTTTTTTTTTTTTGTTGTTTTTGTTTTTTTTTTTTTTTTTTATTAAAGTTGCTTTGGTCATGCTGTCTCTGTAGAACAATAGAAACCCTAAGTCAGACTTTGCCAACAGGAGTGAGATATTGACATAATAGGCCTGACCATGTGTTTGTTTGGAGGAATGTGGATTTGGGGACTTTTGATTTAGAAAGTGGTGCAATGCATTAAGGGGTGCCTTTGGCCCATCCTACAAGAAATATGGAAGAAATTGGTACTGAGGGTGACTTAAAGTGATGCAAAAGGTTTTATAGTAGGAAGATATCAGTATGTGGCCTAGAAACTGTTTGAGTGGTATTTTGGTGAAGAATCTGGCTGCTTTTGCCATTATATGAAGAGACTTAGGAGGCACAGTCTAGCATGAAGAGAGTCAGAAAAATTGCATGACAACTGAAGTCTAACAAGAGCTCAGCATAGACTTTGTTCTCTGGTTCACTCTCATGAAAGTGTTTTGATGAAGTTTACCAAGCTCATAAAGGAAAAATACAAAATATGAGGGGCAAGACTTAAAGGAGCACTAAGAAGTGAAATGGAGCTGGATCCTGTGTGGAAGGAGATAAGCAGCTTAAGGGAGTGATGATCTCAGGGTAAGATTCCAACTAGCTAATCTCATTGTTATTGCACATAAACTAGCAATAGCTATGTGATATTCAGCATTATTACCTGGTTATAGTTTTTATTTGTACTTTTATTTGTACTTTTAATGTGGAATGAACTACTATCTGGAAATGGAGGGTCCTCTTGTTATCCAGATCTTGAGGCTGAATGCACTGGCTTTTGATTTATATCTTGAAGAACCATGGCCATGAGATGCTTAAGGAGATCTCCAAATTCAAGACCAATCTAGAACAGAGAGAGTTGCAGGTAGAGAAAGCTTAGAGCCGGGTATGGTAGACCATGCCATTTATCCCAGCATTCAGAAGACAGAGCCCTGAAGATCTCTGAGTTCAAGGTCAGTAGACAGAGCAAGTTCCAGGACCACCAAGCTTAGGCAGTGAGTGAAATCATTAAAAATGGAGATTTGGTGATGATGTAATAGAACAAGGGGGCATTTTCCAGCCCCAGCAAGAAGCAGAACTTGGCAGCCTCAGCCACTTGGCTCTGCTTTTACAGTCAAGAGTAGAGGGGGATACTGGAACAATTGATACTGCATAGCAGGAGCTTAGAAATTTGCAGTGGTTACGAAGAGACCAGCAGAGTAGACCCTCTGGCATCACTTACATATACTATCATATCATGTGCACATAGCTGTCCTTTGACTTCTTCTTTCCCATTTGCATCCCCCTGATCCCCTTTAGGTGTCCTATTGCTTATTAATTTGATGCTGTCTATTGGTTTGTTATTTATTGCTTTTTAAAATTTTAAACATTTTTTTATTATTTTTTTATCAGAACAGTTTATGGACAAGATAGCATGTAATGACCCAGTCCCTAAATATACAACATCAAACAGAGAGTCCTGTCTAGAGTTGGTTAATCAAGGGCACCCCATGGGCGGGCAACTCCTGGTGCAGCTGCTGGAAGATCATGGCACAATGGTTCCTCTCCTGGGTCTTGCCAAGAGCGTGGTACAGCCTGGCCTGGAATTAAGCAGCATCCCTGATGCGCTCTCTGCAGTCGACTTCGACTTTTGCAAAGTAGTTCTTGGCTTCACTGAGTTTCTGAATGGCCGCTTCCAGACCTTCCGCTCTCTTCACTGGGTCATAGGATGCTGCCGAAGCCTCTTGGCACTTGGACACTAAGAACATGCACAACCTTTGTCCAGGATAGCCCCGTCAGCTGGGATGGGCTCGATAGCCATGTGAAGAAGGGTTAAGGCCTGTTCCGGGATTCTAAGGATGAGCTGGGCATAAGCCAAGTTGAGCACAGTTTCGAAGGCCAAGTACTGTAATCGGTATTCTTTGGAAGTGGCCAGAGAGGGGACGAAAGAGCGCCAGTACAGCTCTGTCACTGACAGGAGGACGCTGATGACTATTTCTATATTCTTTAACTTCTGACAGCACGTCAGCAACTTCTGCAGAAGCTTGTGTGCCTCTGTCATTTGGTTCTGAGCTTGCAGTACGACTGCTTTCCTGTATACACCTTCTATGCCATTAATCGCTGTGATTCCTGTAACAAGTGAATCAGCCCAATGAATTTGCCTTCATTCAGTGCTCTGTCAAACTGTATTTTTGATCCCACAGCATCCATTTCTGGGCGTGCTGACTGTTGGGTGGAAATCGGTCTTTCAAGTGCTTTAATACTTCACCAGCAGCCACGAAACAGCTCTGTTTTGCATGGAACTCTGCAAGATGGCAGAGAGCGAAGGCAAAGGACTCAGTATTGTTCTGATGCACGCCCGCATTCAGCAACTCCAGGCTTGATGCAGTGCCATGGTGCTGCGGCCTTACAGCCTCCAGATGGCCGTTTTCTGTGCAATGCGGATATCGATAAGTTCCTACAAGCTGTGTTTCCAGTGCAGGAGGTCAGAGTCCTTTAGGGCATTCATCAGTCTGTTGGCCTTTTTCCCAGCAAAACCTCCGTGTTCAAATCGTTTTCAGCTCAAAGCACAGCCTCCTGCATTATTTTGACCACATGATTCTCAGTGGTGCAGAGGGAAAAAGTAATGGGGAAGAAGGTTATGGCGGGAGCCTGAGATATGCTGCTTTCAACCTGGCTGCCCTGCACTGCCTCTTCTGTCACCATCAACAGGCAGAGCTCGCCCTGCAGGAGGCAATTAGGATTGCCCAGGAGTCCAAGGATCACGTGTGTCTGCAGCACTGTTTGAGCTGGCTTTATGTGCTGGGGCAGAAGAGAGCCCATAGCTATGTTCTGTTGGAGCACTCTGTGAAGAATGCAGTACATTTTGGGTTATTTATTGCTTTTATTATGTTTAGGATGTATCTTGTATCCTTCTATTCTGGAGGACTTTTAACAAGAAGTTGTGTAGGGTTTTTCAGCATCCAAAAGATGATAATTTTCTTACTTATTTTTATTTTATTTATTTTTTCTTATTTGGTGGATTGAGTTGATGGGCTTTGCTATCTATCAACACCTAAATCCCTGAAATGAAGCCTACTTGAACATCCTAGATCGTGTCTTTGATGTGTTCTTGGATTCTGTGTTTGATTTTTGAATGTTCATGATGGAACTTCTTATCTGATTCCCTTTCCATGTTGTGTGTTTGTGTGATTTAATTACCAGGTTGCTTGTGGCCTCAGGGAAGGAGTTTGGCCATGATCATTCTGTTTCTATTTAGTTGAGTATTTAGAGGACTATTGGTATTAGGTCTTCATTAAAAGTCTTGGAGAATTCTGCACTAAAAGCATGTGGCCCTGGCTTTGTTTTTTTTTTTTGGGGGGGGGCAGTGAATGACTTTTGATGACTTTTTCTTTTCTCTTAGGGAATATAGAATCATTTAGTTACTTTTCTAGATCTAGATTAACCGTTGGTAATTGGTGTCTATCTAGAATTTCAACAATTTCATATTGATTTCTTTTCAGTATTTTAGAGTATAGGCTTTTGAAGCCAGACCTAATGATTTTTTGAAGTTCCTCAGTGTTCATTGTTATGTCCCTCTTTTCATTTCTGATTTTGGTAATTTGGGTATTGTCTCTTTGCCTTTTAGTTCATTTGGGAAAGGGGTTGTCTATCTTGTTGATTTTCTCAAAGAGCCAGCTCTTGGATTCCTTGACTCTTTTAAATATCCTCTTTGTTTCTCATTGATTGATTTGATTTCTGTTTTATTTCCTGCCATCCAGTCCTACCAAACTCTCAATGGGATGAGACTTTGCCTCACCTTGGGAACTGAAGCATGTAATAAACAAAGCTCTTGCTGTTCTCTGTGGTGGGTGATGCACATGACAGCCTCACTGCAAACCCTGCATAGCCAGGTTTAAGGGTGTATTGAATTAGCCCACTTTGTCAGTGTTGCCTGCAAGGTGCCATGACACATTAACCAAAGTCAGTATACACCTCCACTATATTTTTCACTTCAGTCTTTCCAGTCATATTGGAAAATATTATAATGCGTTCATGAATGCACACACACACACACACACACACACACACACACATACAGAGAGAGAGAGAGAGAGAGGAAGAGAGAGAGAGAGACACAGAGACCGACAGACACAGAGAGACAAAGTGACAGACAGGTAGAAAGAACTTGTGGAAGATCTGTTCCTTCTACTCTTTTATTTGCTAAGAAGGAACCTGTGTTTCTAGGATTGATACCAAGGATGAATACCAGTTGATGCATCTCATTAGCTGATCATCTCAACCAAAACATTTCATGAGTTTTATCTATATTTATGTTCTATGTGATGTTTGTGTTTGTGAGTGTATGTGTGTGTGTGTGTGTGTGTGTGTGTGTGTGTGTGTGTGTCGTTTATTGAAATTGTGAACATTCTTTGCAACCTTAGAATAATGTGTAAATTAACAAAAAGACAGTACAAATGGAATCCCTGGAGGAAGCTGGGGGTGGGTAGCTTGGATGTTAGAGTGACTTGCAGCCCCTCTAGAGACTTTCTTTTCATTGTATGTTACAACTCAAATGCAATACTGCTCGTTATTTTATTTTTCTTCTGCTATAGCCCCCAGACTAGAGATGAAACTACTACATTGTGAATGCTGGCAAATACTTTACAACTGTATTACATCCCAGGGCTGGAACCCAACTCATCTTCTGCAACAATTACAGGGCAGGCTTTATGAAGACACTCAACCTACAATGTGGCCATCTCATGACTGGTTCATGAAAATGGCTTCCAAAATGATTTCAAGACTGGGAATGTTTAGCTATCTGGGAGAGAAAATAAGGAGACTCAGTCTACACTGTACATTAAGGACTGTTTATTCTGTTAAAGGCTGACATGGATTATTGAGTCATGTCACATGTGAAAGTAAAAAAATTCCAGGTTGATGTATGCATCTGGTAGGATTTACCAAACACACCACCATACATGAGTGGACTTAGAAAGACCCAGGCCCCTCAGGGTTCTAAGGTATTCAAGGAGTCCCCACAAATACAATAGTAACATGCTAGTGTAGTCTAAATTTTCTCTCACTGGTCTCACCTCAGTTCTAGTGTACTGCTGAGTGGGGCATTGGGCTATGCACAGACAGGCTGGTCTCCAGTTGAGCTGTGGTCTGAAGGGTGATAATTCACCTACATGATATGGTAGACATGCCCTCTTGCTCCTGGAACTCTGGCTCCTGCCTAAGTTACCACCCCCCACAGCACCCACATGGGACGCATGGCTAGAAGTAAAGTAGGCAATTTTCCAAGCTTCTTACCTTCAATCTAAACTCCTCCCCAGTTACCTAGCAACAGTAAAGAATGAATATAAGGGTGGCTGCTTGGCTCCACCTCTCTCTCTTACTTTTTGCTCTCACTCTCTCTTCTCCTCTGTCTTCTCCTCCCCTGTCTCCTCTCATCTCACTCTCCTTCTTACTCTCTCTTTCTCTCTAGCCTTCCCCCATCTCTCTCTCTTGCCTTTCTATAATAAAGCTCTAAAATCATAGATTGTCTCTGTTCATCAAGGCTACACTCACTCTCAATAGACTGGGAACCTCTCTTTCCTCATCCCTCTCTCCCATGACCCCAGGGCTTTTGAGAGTAGCCCCAGGGCTCCCAGGTTGGGCTGCCCATTGACAACCCAACAAAGAGTTAGTCAGAGGCTTGGATGGCCACCTGGGGCTGAGTGGAAAGAGGCTGGCAGCCCTCCCATGTCCACCTGACCAGAGCATAGAAGGGACTCTGGTTGGGCTTTGGGTCTTTCCTCTCTCTCTTCACCAGGGCCCCCTTTTAGCTTCTACACTGCTGATGAACTTCTGTCACTTCATGAAAATTAGAAGACCTAAAGTAGAGAGTAGGCAAAGCCTCTATCCTGATACTCTGCTGAGATTTTAAATGTTCTGGTGTGTCAATACTATTTGTAGATTACTTCCTCCACACTATAATGCTCTGACTAATCTCCAGTCTCAATTAATTATTTCTATTCCATTAATTGGACAGCAGTCATCTGGAAGAAGCTCTTCCTCAATATACTCCCAGATATGCTATGGGAAAAGGTCAGCTGCACCTGTGTCTCCTAGGTTCCCCACTTGCACGGACATGCTCTCTACCAGAAACATGTGGCCACAGCTGCAGGCTCCATTCACAGTGGCTGCTCTTGAGCTTCCTCCCCACATTGCTCATGTTGATACTTTTGTTCTTACTAAGAAGGTTTCATCAGCCCAACACAGCCTACAGGAGGCCAGACTCAATTCTGAATTTTAAGGATATGTGTAATCTACATGGTCATCCTAGATTAGAGGTGAAAGATCTGCTCTAAAATTGAAAATAAGGGATGCTGGAGTATGATCCTGAGTACACAGTGAGCAATGGTAACAACAGAGCCCTGCATACATGCCAGGCAGCCTAGGAGAATGAGCATGCACAGCTCAAGCACCTGCACCTACACATCTCCTGAGATTTCTCCACTTACTTGGAGGTGATCCAGTCAACCTAATATAGCACATGCACTAGAAGGAGAATTGGTACCTGCAGAAGGTGTGGGGATGCCTCACAGGTTAGGGAATCTACTGCTCTCTCAAAAGACCCACATGGGTCCTAACAGTCATGTAAAACAGGGGTTATTATTCCTTCTTCTGGCCTCTGAGTTTACTACACTCAGGAAGTGCTGCAGACATACAGTAGGAAAAACAAACATTCACATAAATAACAATATCTCTAAACAGCACAAAAACAAAACAATCAAACCAAAAAACCACAGGAAATGTGTGTTCAAGAACAACATCATCTACCAAATGACATTTCAAAGCCTGACTTAGAAAGCCATTATCTCTATTGTGTGGTTGTCACTGATGCTGTATTGCAGGCAAAACTGAGGTACATGGCTCTGGCCTTCCTGATTTATTTCCTATTCCTTTGGGAATGTTTTTATTTCCTCAGCAGCATTAGAGCAATGACTGTATATTAATCAAAATCTGGTCCACAGTGTCAGTCAAGAATGTGCTTTATAGAGTGCTATAATTTAGGTGTAGGAGAATACATAGCAGCATGGATACAGTATGGAACTGATTGCATCATAAAGTGTGTTTCCATGGGGTAAGCCACATTATCCACAAGAGACCATCTTCTTGTATACCCCTTGGTGACATTTACTTCACTCTGTAGCCTAGGCTGCCTGACACTTACAGAAATCCATCTCTGGCTGTGGGTTCTAGGTTTACAGGAGTGGAGAGGAAACCTGAATAAGGAAGATGGTCTTAGAGTCAAGAGTTGTAAATCAACTTTTATTTACTGGAAATACAATGTTTAATAAACAGGCTTTAAAAGTACAATACTAAAAAGAGATGAAAAGAAAAATTCAACCATGAAAACCAAATAAGAACATATAACTTCAGCAAAACCTAAAAACTAAATAAAACAATAAAGAGCAAAACTTTAACCAAAACTTGAACAGAAAATGATTGAACATCAGCACCCTTTCACTGCATGTTAAGGAGTACAGACCTACAGCCTGTATCTCCTCTTGGACTGCTGTTGGAGGGGCAGTCACCTCAGTTGTTTCTCAAGTGGTGTTGCCAGAACAGGAAAGGGAACAACACCCTGAATCAGCTGGCTCACTGGCTTCCTCCTATTCACACCTTGTAAATGTACTGAGTGTAAGAAGATTCATTCAAGGTAGACTGTGGATGTTGGGGATGGAGTTCAGCAGGGGGCTCCTGAGGTGGAAACTCATTCTGCAGGAGGCTCTCTTCCTGGGATGTGGACATTTCAGCTCTTGCTGGAGTCGCTGAGTCCTAGGAGAGGAAGGCAGTTCTTAAGACACAGGCTTGGTGGAGACCTAAATGTCATCTGTCAGACTGCTGTCTCCCACTACCTCAACAGGACAGTTAACAATGATCTATTAACTGAAACCATTGCTGTTATATACATGTAGGGCAAAATGTCAAACAACACTCACAAACACATGGACTGGCAAGCTGTCACTCAGACTTCTATGCTTGCAAACCAAGAATTGGGCAATAGGAAGAGACCTCATTGGATTGCAAGAAGAAAGGAGAAGCCCACCTGCCCCCTAGATTAATGACCATGAGAAGCATTCATTTGATATGTGCATTTTGATTTTAACCCTGGAAGGTTCTTCCCACCTCTAGTCACATGACCCTTGCGTGACCTCTGTCCCAGGACCTAGATGCTGTTCAATGCTCTGCATACCATCCCACTTATCATGAACACATGCAGAAATGTGGCATGTTATTCATCTGTCACCCTTTCTAGACTTCAGATTAAAGCAGAGCAGCAAGGTCCACTTGCCAATGATTTAGTTTCTCACAAGAGGCTAACTTCCCAGAATATGTGTATATAAAAAGGGCAATGAACAACTACATGCCAAGAGGTGGGTGACTGTTTGGGAGTGTGGATTAGAAAGGTGGTAGGGGAAAGCAAAGATGAATCCAATGGGGCAAATGGTGTCAGACAGTATTAGCTTGAGTGAGCTGCTTGTCCCTACCTGAAGTTGTTGGGTCTCATGGTTGCTGGTCTGCTCCTGTTTGTCCATTCAGGTTCAAGGCAACCAAATATTTCTCAATGAGAGCCCAATCAATCTGTACTTCCTTGTTCTTCTGGTTCTGTGTGATGGACATCTTAAGATTCTTCTCCATCAAGAGCTGGCTATGTAGGTTTCTGGAAAAAACCTCTGCATAGTAAGATCCTGCAGCCTCCTCCTCTCATTCTTATGTATAGGCTCAATAACCCCACCAGGACCCAGGCTCCCATGAAGACATAATACAATCCATCTCAATAAATCCATGACAGCTGCACAAACAGCAAACAGCCATTTCAGAGAAGAAGAAATCATTGCTGCAGTTGGAACACCAATAAGGGTCCATGTCTCTCCAAAAGAAAGAGGGATCTCCATAGATCATTGACCGCCCAATGCATTAAGGCAACATCAATTAGTAGGGTGCAAATACCATCAGAGTAGATCAGCAGAACGAAAGGGAGGGTATTCTATCCTTGTGTTATATCACACTCAGCTTTCTAAAACACTGCCTGATAACCAGACTCTCAGTAATGCATAATAACTATGCACAAACACTCTTCTACTGAGGCTTTTAAGGATGCCTGGACAATGCTGGGAGGGGTAACAGTGTCTTATGGATTTATGAAAACTGAGTCTATTATCCCAAGGCACACTGATGGCTAAAGGCAGAACGGGCAGAAGCAGAACTGCGGACTCTCCAGTCCAGAAACCAAGGAATGCAGAAATTGCCATTCCACTGTTGACTTGCTAACTGGTACTTACGTAAAGTAGTCTATCCACTTATTGAGCTCCTGGATATTCTCTTGGGCCTCAATTATCCCCATCTCTAACTTATGCACAGAAGACAGGACCTGGTTCTTCGTTGATCTCAGTTGTTCATAGAATGGATTTTTCTTCTGGGTGGGCTTGGTCCTAGGAAGACAGAACTCCATGAACATGGGCTTTTAGGAACACATTTCTCAGGCTGAGTGCTGGACTACCCCAGCCATGGAAAGCACATTCTGGATTCTATATAGTGGGATGATCTTCAGCTTTGAATATTTGTTATCCTGGTCCAGGACAGCAGAAGCTAAGCATCAAGATGGAGGGTTCCCTGGCTCCCTGTGTTCATGCAGTAGGGTTGGATGTAGCAGTCTAACCAGCTATGTTCTCAAGAGCCTAGGCCCCAGGTCTTTGCCCACCAGAAACCTGTGATTACATTTTTCCTGTTTTCACAACTGGGGTGGTAAATCCTGAATAACTTATACCATAGAAACAGACCTTACACATAATCCTGGAGTTGTGATCAGACATCAGCACAGCTTTATAACATGCCCAAGGGATACAAGTGCATGGAAAACTGTGACCACATAGGCAAAGAACATTGTTAAATAAAGTGGGAGCTCTGAGACTTTAGCACTAACATCACCTTGAAATTGTTGTGAAGATGAATCCCCACACCAAAACACAGACCCCATAGCTTCCCAAGTTTGGGGGGAAAATTAAACTTACAAAAATCATGCACATGTAGGTACATGTGCACACACACAGTCTCACACACTTGAACACACTCACACACACACACACACACACACACACACACACACAGGAGAAAAGGAAACAGAATGAGAGACACAGACAGAAACAGAGAGCACAATGCGATGCAAAAGAAATGTATGCAGCATTACTGTCTTTCATTATAAGGCAACAAAGAGGAACAGGAATGAGCCTCAGGCCTTCTAGATATACAATGAGAAGGAAAATGTGGGAACAGGCCCCTCTAGATACTACGAGGAGCTTCTAAGCACTCAGGCACCCGCCAGGCAAGTATAAACACTCAGCATACACTCAAATTACCTAGAACCTTACAAAGCCACATCCTGTCAAGTGCTTTCCAAATGCATGCTGGGAGCTCACTCTCCACTGCCTCTATCCCTGAATTCTTCATTCAGAATACAAGTCCTTCTTTTCTATTGGAGGAATCAGAAGAGTCCATTTCTCATCTCCCTCCTGACCAAGCTTCAGGTTCTGCCTCTCTGCTATGAAGCATTCATGGACATGAGGTTGGGCATAGGGACAATCTGGTGGTACAGCTTCATAGAACCCACCTCCTATAAAGGATATGATGAGGCTGACATTGAAGACCCCAGACTGACACCACAGGGTTTGGAGCAGTGCATACCTATTGTAATTGGAACTCTCTTTGAAATCGATCAGGTGATCTCTCTGCTCATTTCTCAGCTGAATGAGGAGGTGCAGCTCTGTGGTCAGCCTCTCTTTTTCCTTTTTGAACTCCTTCTTACTTAGGTCAGGTGCAGTGGATGATGTGTGTCTTCGAGCCCCTTTAGGTAGAAGAATACAAAAATACTTTCATGTGAGAATTCAAAGAGTGTAGGCAGACCACCAAAAGAGAGACAATGCCTGGAAACTATTGACACCAGAAAGAGTTTGTTCTGAGCTTGAGATGCCTCCACAGTGGGTCTCAGTTCTACCAGTACTCTAGAGAGACCAGGAGATGTAAACAGCCAGGTGTTTCCTCTGTCTCCCTAAACATGCTTATTATTACCAGAGAGATGTCTCCCTAAACAAGCTTATTATTACCAGAGAGATGTCTCCCTAAACAAGCTTATTATTACCAGAGAGATGTCTCCCTAAACAAGCTTATTATTACCAGAGAGACAGCTTACTCAGGATGATTATCAACTGAACAGAGTGCAATTTGGCTTCAGAGCCATCAGTCCCGTGGTTTCACAAGTCAGATGGTAAAATCACAAGTACTTTAGTGCTTGGAGATGCTCAGATCTCCTACCCAGTTATGCTAGGCCCAGGACTTGGGCTTCAAAAGTCACACAGTGAGAGAACATTGTCAAAATACTATCAATTGCCCCTACTGAAACACCAAACACCCAAGAAGTAGCAATAGGATCCCTTCTCTGTCTGGGTGTCTCCACTCTGACAGGTCTGTGGTTACAGTGTAGAAATGCCTGCCACTCACAACTGGTGATTAAGAAAGGTAAAGTGGGAACTGTCATGGACAGGATGTCAGAGTCATTCTGAGAACATGAGGTCATGGGCTGGAGCACAATTCTCTCTATTATACTACTCCCAAATAGCCACTGAAGTTAAAGAGCCCTGAGAGTGAAATACAGTCATGCCCTTCCCTAAAAGGGCATAGGTTAGACACTCTGTGACTCCTGATGGCCTCATTGTGTCGCCATGTAATACACACAGTACTCAGTGAATGTAAATACTTAAGAGTTCTTAGCATAACAGTTTTGGCCTTGCCAGCTCCTGCTTAGTGGATGGAGAAAGTAATGTTCTGAAATCCTTGATGTTCAAGAATTTTGATAATTATGGAAATTCTTTGCTACCCTGAGACTCCAGTTCCTGATCCCCATTACTAGAAAGGCCATCTCAGGCCACCCCTTCCAGGGAGCTCAACATCCACTTCCCAGGACTTACTCCACATTCTCCAAGTCCACCTCCTTCGTCCTTCATTACTCTCAGATGGAAGGCCAGCACCCTTCCTCCTCTCTCTGGTCTCTCTCCCATCCACACTGGCTCTCCCAAAAAGATTGCAGAGTCGAGCAAACATGTTCACCAACCTAGTGGCTAGACACTGAGTGAGAATCCTATATGAGCTTGTTGCTACAACACTGGTGACATCACAGGAGATGCCAAGAACTCTCCAGGAGACAATAGAGTTTCCAAGAAGAGATTGCTGATGTCATGGTCTACAGCCTTTGACTCCCTGCACATGTTCATGCGTTTCAATACCAGAACACTTGTCAGAGGGCTTGATTTCTATTCTATAAAGGAGGGAACTTCGCTGACTTCTGTTGCAGGATATTTGATTGCATTTTAAACCCCAAGATTGTACTATTTTCTGAAAACAAAAACAAAAACAAACAAACAAACAAAAAACCCCAAACAAACAAACTAAAACCCTTTTTATAGTGTAGCTCATCCCTAGCACAGACTTTTAACCCAAGAGCTTTCTGTTTGCTGTACTTTCTTGTCTGGCTCAGGTGTAGCACAGACCTTTATTGCAAGACAAAATAAAGTCAACTCCAGGTCAAGAGGCAGAAGAATTAACCAGTTGAGAGGGAATGAAAACAACTAAACCAAAGGAAGGTCTTTAAGTTCAAGGATATTTAAGATAGTGTGGAGAGAGATAAAAAATGTGTTCCTTCTTAGAGGTCAGCAGGGCAGGAAGGTCAGCTGGGTGCTTTTCCTGACTCTTTGAGCTGGCTCCTGAGTCTTCATTTGTAAAATGAAATGCGTTGCATATGTGTGTGTGTGTGTGTTTTTTTAATGTATTTATTAGTTATTCCATTCGATTACATCTCACATGATATACCACTTCCTGGTTACCCCTCCACCAATCCCTCAAGCCATATCTTCCCTCTCCTCCTCCCCTTCACCTGGATGAGGGGGCTGCTTGAACCCACTCACCCTTTCCTTCCCTACTGCCCTCTATACTAGGGCATCAAAAATCTCCACAACCAAGGGCCTCACCTCCCACTGTTTTCAGCAAGGCCATCCTCTGTTACAATGTACCTGGAGCTATAGATCCCTCCTTATACACTCCTGGGTTTGTAGTCTAGTCTCCGGGAACACTGGGTGGTCCTGTCAGCAGTTGTTGTTCTTCCAATAGAGTTGCAATCCCCCTCTGCACTTCCAGTTTTTCCCCAAGCTCCCCCAAGGGGTTCTGTTAGCTCAGTCTAATGGTTGTTTCCAACTGTCAGTTGCTGGCCAGACCTCCCAAAGAACTGCCACTCCAGGTTCCTGTCTGCAAGCACCTCTTGACCACAGGAACAGTGTCTGGTTTGGTTTCTGCAGACAGGATGGATCCCCAGGTAGGGCAGTCCCTGGATGGCCCTTCCTTCAGTCTCTGCCTCATTTCTTGTCCCTGTTCTTCCTTTGCTCAGGAACATTTCTGGGTTAAAAACTTTGAGATGGGTGGGTGTAACCAACCCTTGACAGAGGGCAATATCGGGGTGGGGGTAGGCAGAGGCACAGCTATCCTCTGGAGTTGGTCTCTACAGGTTTTATCTTCCCCTTCACTGTGCATTTCTGCTAAAGTCATCCCCTTTGTGTCTTGGGAGCCTCACGATTCCCTGATGTCTGAGACCCACAAGAGGCTATCCTCTGTTCCTCACCCCCCAACCCCTACATATTTTTGTTCAATTTCCTGACCCTTTTTTTTTCATACTCTTTTTTTCTTGGCCCTTTGTACCTGTCTCCCCTCCCTTTCAGTACCTTATACTTGCCCCCATCCCCTTATTTCCTTCCCTTCCTCTGTCTCTCCTAGGTCCCATTCTACCTCCATCTCATATGATCATCTGTTCTCCCCTTAATGAAGGACTGAAGCATCCATACTCTGGTCTTCCTTCTAAGCACCATATGTTCTGTGGGTTGTATCATGAGCATTGTTATTTTTGGGTTAATATCCACTTATCAGTGAATACATACATGTGTGTTCTTTTGTGTCTGGTTTACCTCACTCAGGATGATATTTTCTAGTTTCCTTCCAATTGCCTTCGAATTTTATGAAGTCATTGTTTTTAATAGCTGACTAGTACTCCATTCTGTGAATGTACCACATTTTCTGTATCCATTCTTCTGTTGAGGGAAATCTGGGTTGTTTCCAGCTTCTGGCTATTTTACATAAGACTGCTACAAGCATACTGGAGCAGGAGTCCTTGTTATATGTTGGAATATTTTTTGGGTATATGCTTAGGAGAGGTATTGCTGGGTCTTTAGGTAAAACTATTTCCAACTTTCTCAGGAACCACCAGATTGATTTCCAAAGTGGTTTTACCAGCTTGCTGTCCTACCAGCAGTGGAGGAGTGTTTCTCTTTCTCCAGGGCCTGTTCAACATCTGCTGTCACCTACATATTTGATCTTAGCCAATATGACTTGTTTGAGGTGGAATCTCAAGGTTGTTTTCACTTGTATTTTCCTAATGACTAAGGATGTTGAACATTTCTTTAAGTGTTTTTCAGCCATTTGTGATTCCTCCGTTGAGAATTCTCTGGCTCTGTATTCCACTTTTTAATAGGGTTATTTAGTTCTCTAGAGTCTAACGTCTTTAGTTCTTTGTACATTTTAGATATGAGACCTCTATCAGATGTAGAGTTGGTAAAGATCTTTTCGCAATCTGTGGATTCCCATTTTGTCCTATTGACAGTGTCCTTTGCCTTCCAGAAGCTTTTTAATTCTATGAGGTCCCATTTGTTGATAGTTGATCTTAAAACATAAACCATTGTTTTTCCATTCAGAAAGTTTCTCCTGTGCTCAAGTATTCCAGGGTCTTCCCCACTTTCTCTTCTATTCGATTCAGCAAATCTGGTTTTATGTGGAGATACTTGATCCACTTGAACTTGACCTTTGTACAAGGAGATAAGAATGGATCAATTTGCATTCTTCTTCATGCTGACTGCCAATTGAACTAGGATCATATGTTGAAAATGCTGTCTATTTTCCACTGGCTGGATTTAGCTCCTTTGTAAAAGATCAAGTGACCATAGGTGTGTGGGTTCATCTCAGGGTCATCAGTTCTGTTCCAATTCTGTACCTGCCTGTCTCTGTACCAATACCATGTAGTTTTATTACTATTACTCTGTAATACAGCTTAAGGTCAGGGATGGTGTGATTCCCCCAGAATTTCCTTTATTGTTAAGAATATCATTTGCAAGTGAAAGATCTGTATGACTAGAACTTCATATCCCTGAAGAAAGAAATTGAAGAAGAACTCAGAAGATGGAAAAATATCCCAAGCTCATGGGTCAGTGTAATTAACAGTAAAAATGGGCATCTTACTAAAAGCAGTCTACAGATTCAATGCAATCCCCATCAAAATTCCAACTCAACTCTTCATAGAGTTAAAGAGCAATTTGCCAATTCATTTGAAATAACAATATCCCAAGAAAAATATTCGAAATATTTTGGTTAGAGTCACACCAAAATTTTTTAAATTATTTGTAACTATTGTGAGAGTAATATTCAATGGAGTGATTGTCTTTCGAATTTTTAGAGGAAATCCACATGGCTCACTGACAGACATCCAAAGAAGTGACATATCATTTTTGTTTCGTTTGTCTTTACCTCTCTTCTTCCTGAACTTTAACTGAAAAGCACAAGACAATCAATGCATATGAAAGAATTGTCCATTTCATGTTGATGATAAATTGAATCATGGAAAGTGTATGCATCCTCTTGCGGTTTTACCCATTGTAAAGAATATTAAATTATTTCTGTCAGGATGGCTATATTAGTTTAATGGACCTATTAGGAAAGGACCATCAATTACTTCTTTGTCATCAATACATTGACTCCTTTTCACTAAGACCATTAGATTCTCAAGCTACTCAGATCTCCAAGCAGCCGTCTGGTAGATACATTCAAATAATGTTAAAATTATACTTTGAAAACATTTTTGAAAAAAAAAAATCCTTTCATCAAGAAACCTGTAAATTTGAATCTTGAAAAAATCTATCGAATGTATTTGTTATCTATCATTTTTCCATCTATCTATCTATCTATCTATCTATCTATCTATCTATCTATCTATCATTTTCTTTTTTATTGTTGTTCACTGATACAACATCTACTTTTAGACACACTTATTTTATTACAGAAAATACCACATTATATATAGTCAAATCTATTTACTATTTCATTTCTGAGGTTGTGTTTAGATCTTGGCAATTGGGTAAAATGACACAGTGGGGATGGTGAGTAAACATCAATAGGACATGCCAATTTCAATTTTTTTGGTATTTATTTGGTTGTTGGAGGGCTGGCCTTTATGTAAATTTTAATTTTGTTTTCTGAAGTACCTTTTTAGTGTTTTAAATTTTCTTGTAATTTTATTACCAGCACATGTGAATTTCATTTTGCTAGTGTATTGCACCAGAATTTATCTAAAACATGAATTCATTACTTTGAAGTCAAGTTTTTCAAGATATAGAGGTAAGGTTTATAAACAACTAAGAAAAAAATAATTTCATAGCATTGCTTTGAAATATCTATGTAGTCTTATCAGAAAGCAGTTGGTAGCAAATATTTCTTCTGTCACATGAGGTATGCATACACATGTCAGTCTTACATCTTCTTGGTTATGGCTATTTTAACAAGTGTGAGATTAGAGTTCATTGGGGTTATTACTTATGTTTATCCAAGACACTGTATAATCTTTCATGGGTTTTCTGTATATTTGTATGATTTCTTTAGGAGGTGTGATGCCAATCCTTTATACACAGATGTAGGCTTTATTATTAAAAAAATAAATTACATATTTGAATTAATGGTCAAATTTGAAGGTCTTGTGCTCTGTTGTGTACATCTTACTCTGCATAAAATTCAGAAACAAAACACATTTTTCCTTTATCTTTTCATATTTTTTTTTCGATAGCTTGGGCATTTCATCTTGGAAGAGGGGGTAGAGCAATTCTAGCAGATTTTGCCTCCTTAAACTATTAGAAAAGTTACAGCAGTAAGCCTCAACAGCATGGCTGCCTATACATAATCTGAACAAGGACAATCAACAGATGTACTGCTGTCGAAGTGAGAAGAGTCAGGAGGCCTCAAACCTAGAGAAAGAATTCATGCCAAATAAGGGATGTTGAAAGTGAGAGAATGGCCTTTCAAGGGAATAGAACACCAACTGGTTATTTAATGCCACGAAAACACATATAAAAAGTAACATCAGTTACTAGAGACTGATCAAGCTGTATTTATGTATTAAAGAATACCACCATTACCCCACACTAAGGCCAATAAAAATTAACACAAAAAGAGCCCATGAATTTGAAAAAGAGTAGGTGTGAAAATGAAGTTTATGGAGGAAAGGGAAGGGGAGATATGATATACAATTACATTATCATTTCAGGGACATAAAAACTATATACAATAAAAAAGAATGAAGGGATTAATTTGGCTTGGAATTCAAAGGTGCAATGCATCATCAAGGCAGAGAGGTCATGGACTCAGAAATCTCAGGCAGTTGGCCACTCATGAAACTGTGGTCAGGAAGTCGTGACACCGAAATGACTTATTGTGTTTTGCTATCTTACTTCTCTTTTTTCAGTGTGGGATCCTCTCTGATAAAGTCATTTCTCGCACAGTGAGAGGAGGTTAGTCTACCTTTTTTTTTTCTTTTTTGTTTTCTCTAATGTATTTTATTCTATTTTTATTAGATATTTTCTTCATTTACATTGCAAATGCTATCCTGAAAGTTCTCCATACCCTCCCCACATCCCGTGCTGCTACCCACCCACTCCCACTTCTTGGCCCTGTTGTTCCCCTGTCCTGGGGCATATAAAGTTTGCAAGACCAAGGGTCCTCTCTTCCCAATGATGGCCAACTAGGCCATCTTCTGCTACATATGCAGCTAGAGACACAAGCTCTGGGGGGTACTGGTTAGTTACCTGGGGATACATCCCACAAATCAGCCACCAAACCCAGACACTATTGCATATGTCAGCAAGATTTTTCTGAAAGGACCCTGATATAGCTGTCTCGTGTGAGTCTATGCCAGTGCCTGGCAAATACAGGAGTAGATGCTCACATTCATCTATAGGATGGAACACAGGGCCCCCAGTGGAGGAGCTAGAGAAAGTACCCAAGGAGCTGAAGCAGTCTACAACCCTATAGGTGGAACAACAACATGAACTAACCAGGTTTGTCTATCTTAATTAACCTAATCCTTATAACCTATTACAAATTAGTCTAATATCTTTACTTCAAGGTGATTCTATATCATATTAAATTTTCAGGTAATATAAACATTCCCATTTATAATATCTAATTTATAACACTCTACAACTACTATAAGTAAATTTGAAATAGCTTTTCTGGAAGAAAGATGCTAAGAACTTCACTTCTCATTTTTATAAAGTAATTCTTTCCTTCAATCAGTAGTCCTGATTACTTAGCATCATTCTCTGCTCCCTGAAAAACTGTACACCAGCTCCCTCTATTTTACACCTCATAGACTTATTGATAATTGATTTAAAAACCGTAAAACACCATGGCCATTGTTCAGTCAATGTTCAGTCATGTTTGTCTGCAGTTAGAATGAGAGAAAAGTGTTCTCCTCTGAAACCTGTGATCTCAATTTTCTTTTTTCTTGGTAGATTATTATATCACACTTGTCTCTTGACATTTGTTGAAACATCTCAACCAAAAATAAATGGTCTGCTGTACATACACCAGTAATATTGTTACTTACTAGTTCACATTTAAAAGAAAGCAAACAAATATCCAGAACTAAAACATTTTAATGTCTGTTCTAATATTCTATGGGTGGCAAAATAAATATTTATATGAATGGTAAAAATGAAAGTTATTGTCAAATGACAGAAGACCTTAATCCAATAAAGATTTTACATTGTTTTTAATTTTCAAATTTCAGAATTATTTATAATAAAACAGACAAGAAATTCCTTATACATAGTACCTTAGTTACATTTCTAATTCTGTGAAGAGACATTATGATCAAGCAACTTTTCAAAAAAAAGTGTTTATTGGAATTTAGAGTTTTGAAGCAGGATCCATGATCATCATATTGGAGGAGATGACACTAGCTACATAGGCATGGTATTACAGAAGTAGCTAGTAATTTACATCTTATCTGCAAGTAGGACGGAGAAAGAGAGAGACAGAGACAGAGAGACAGGAGACAGAGAATGACAGAGAGACACAGAAAGAGACAAAGAGTGGACCACAGACAGAGAGACAGACAGAGACAGGTAGAGACAGAGAAAACCACAGAAGACACACTAACTTCCAGAGAGAGAGAGAGAGAGAGAGAGAGAGAGAGAGAGAGAGAGAGAGAGAGAAGCTAACAGATCATGATGTGTTTTTTTGAAACTTCAAAGCTCATATGCCTGTGACATATGTCCTCCAACAAAGCCACAACTCTTTCCCAAAGAGTCCCACTAACTGGGTCCATTGTTCAAATGTATGAATCTATGGGGCCATTATTATTCACACCACCATAGATAGGAACCCCACTTCATACCTTGATATTTTTGTTTTGTTTACAGCTGATTGAAACAAAAATTGACAATGACCTCAAAGCCTAGTCTTCAGAAGCAGGTGTTTTGAATTTGATATGTTGTTTTCCAAAAGATCTGTTAAGCATTGACGTTTTTATTAAGGATGAGGTCTGAAAAATTATAGATGACAATATGTAATATTGAAAAATAATTTAGTAAAACTGTGCATGGGGAAATGAAAGATATATAGAAAAACTAGTGAACAGAATCTATGAGACACAGAAGTAAAGAAGCCTGCCTCTGCCTCACAAGTGCTGTGATTAAAGGCATGTGCCACCACGCCCGGCTCTATATTTTACTTTTATATATATATTTTACTTTTAAATATATATTATATAGCACTGGATCATCAGATATTCATGTTCTGTAGTACCAGGAAGCTTTTGTGAACTCTGAAAGACCAATCAGGAGAGGATCTGATACAATCACACAAGAGTCTTCATATATATATACATATATATGCATATATGTGACTTATATATTGTATATATATACATTTTATATAGTTTATAATGACTTTTATATATTTTATAATGAGATGATATATCTCATTATATATATATGAAAGAGAGAGTGATAGACATAGATATACATTTAAAACGAACATATATCAAAATTGCACTTGAATAGTCATTTTCAGAAAAATGAAAGCTCAGACAGTATGTTATCTGAAGATAATGGTAAATAAATGCGTGCACAAAAGTTACTTATTTCTTAAACAAATGTTACTAAATGACTCACTGTAACTTAAAGTAACAATAATAAACATGTCACATAGGATTTATGGTATAAAAAGAAATAATTCAATAGAATTATTCATAATCATAAAAGTTAACAATAAGGTAAATGGGATGATATGCCTTTATTAATATAAATGGGAAAATTAAGTATCAGGGAATGATACACAACATTAATTTTAAATATTACTGTCAACTTGGGAATCATAATTAGTGATACAATCTCCAATTATGTAATTAATCATGAAAAGTAAATATAGTCTATAGTCTTAAACAAATGAAATATAAAATTGAAGTATTACTATAAATTTGTGAAATTTAAAAAATAAGTTTCTGTGTGTGTGTGTCAAGAGAGTTACACTTAAATCCATAAAGAGCTTTCATTTCTCACTCAGTAAAATGTCAATAGTTAAAACACACTACCATCTATGAAGATGAATTCTGCAACAAAATGAGATAGTGACTAGGCAATATTTTTTGGCCTTTCTTTTAAAAGCCAAATGTATTTTGGTGTTTTCAAAAAGGAAATAAAAGTAGATGTGTATCACTGACGTTCACATACATTTACAACTGCTTTATTTGTAATATATTTCAATTGTAGGAGCAACATGCAGACAAATAGGTAAGTAGAAAGACTAATACATCAGCAGAAATCAGCTGCCTCACACATGAGCCACAATGTGCACTGATCTCAAATACAACAGGAATCAAACGAAGCCAAAGCCAAGTATCTGATACCATGTGATCACTTTACATGACAACATAGGAAATGTAAATTAAATTTTTTTTTGTCACAGATAGTAACTTCCTAATTTTTTAAGGTGAATATATGGGAGCTAATTACTTGAAAGAACTCAAGAAGAAATTTCTAAAGTGACAGAAATCTTCAATTTTTTTGTGATGACTGTGATATATTTACATTCTGTTTCCACCAAGGCAACCCAGGCCCAGAAATCATGTATTTTCTCTCCTTTCATGGTGATAGCATTGGATCATCAAAGATTCATGTTCTGTAGTACCAGGAAGCATTTGTGAACTCCGAAAGACCAATCAGGTGCCGATCCGATCCGATACAATCACACAAGAGTCTTTATTCACAAGTTCAAACTCGGGCTTAAGTCATGCTGACACACAGGATGGTTTTGGTGGATAAAAGCCCCAAACACTCCTCAGGACAAGATTTTATAGGAAATATCAAGAGAAGGGTGAGTGTTTCTAGTCTGGCTAAGCATGTAATTGGGGGTGGGGCTACTATGGTCTTCATCATAATTGGCTGGCACTAGAAGCCAAACCATAAACTTAACTTCATGACTGCTGATTGTTAGGCAGGGAGGGCTTGTAATATGGAGGTGCAAATTTGTTGGGAGAATAACCTGGAGAGACAGGTCTTGTGTGTGTGTGTGTGTGTGTGGCGGCGGGGGGGGGGGGGGTGGCGGGGGGGGTGCCTGGAAATTGGTGCCAGGCACTGGCCTGTTAGTTTGCTTGAGTTCAAACTTGGGTTAGGATCTATAAGATGGAGTCTAAACCCGAAAAAGTTGGTCTCTAAGTTCTACTCGGAATACCGGGATAGTCTAGAAATTTAGTCAGGGGATATTTACGAAGAACAGAAAGACAGAAGACAGAGCACAGTAGTACAAAGAGTTAAGGGCAATAATAGAACGGAAATCATTAGATTTGATAGGAACTGGAAGGCAGGGTGTTAGCATTCTGTCTAAACTCCACCCCAAAGTTACCTGGCAAAGGCAGGTAGGCCTGACCCACTGTAGAAAGGGGTGCTCATCCCCTACTTCTCCTCTTGTTCCTTTCTTGCTCTCTTGGGATCTTGCTCCCTTACTCTTCCCTCTCCCCGCCTCACCTCCATGTAGTCATGACTGGCTTCTACTTCTCTACTCTCTCTCTACCTTTCTCTGACTCTACTACTCTCTTAATTCCCCTCCATATACCCTGAATAAACTCTATTCTATACTATACCTTCATATGGATGGTCGCTCAGTGGGAAGGGATGCCTTGTCATGGCCTCGCTGTGACACCCCCTTCCCCCATACCTGACTATGCCCCCATAGAACATATTCCTTCTCTACTTAACTTTTTATAAACACATCACAGGGTAAACAGGGAATATTGGGAGGAATAATTAACACTCATGGTCTTTTGGAAAAGCCACATGGAACTCTGCTACTATAAGAATTTCATAAAATATATCCTTCTATACATGCAAAGATTTTATGGGGGAGGCCATATTAAAAGTAATTTCCCCTGATACCAGATTAAATACCCAGTTGCAGGAATGGGTCACCTCTTGGTGAAATGTTAGTAAATAGGTTCATAAAGAAAGACATCCCCCTCCCTCAAATTAGAGAATATTCCAAGTAGTGGCTACCCTCTGGAAATTGACAGTAGGTCCCTAACGCTAAAACATCACATATTTGAATCATAGAACATGTAGACATTAATCTGGTACTCAACTTCAAGCTTCAACTCTACTGTCTTCAGTGCTATGGAGGCTGTTAGAGGAGAACTGTTAGCCTCAACCTCACCCAGATGTGAGCTCTTAAAGCCACAATGACTGGATTGACAAATTAGGCCCACACTTTGAATGGTAACATACGTTTCACTGGAGTACCCAAACAAATGTTTGGATTAATGGCCTGTTCCATGAGATCAAACCTAACCTTAGAAATATTAAGTACAACAAAACTTGTGGCTAGGTAAGTCAAAGTTTCTAGTGGAGAATGAAGTACTATTATTTTGTTTAATAGATATAGTATTAAAACCACTCCCAGTGACTTTCTCCTGTACCCGTAGATCAGAGACTCTCCGACCTCTAAAGAAAAGCCTCTATTTGTTGTAGTAGGTAGTAGTTAATACAGAGCCTCAAGCATTTCAGCAGGAAGAATAAAACAAGGTGTCTAGTACTCAGCTGTAAATCAGACATTTATGTGTCATATTTAGGCCCAGCAAATTATCTAGAAGTGGGCCAGAAAGCTTAGAAAGGCCAAGGTTGTAGATAACATCAAGAAAACTGTTTTCCAAGCACATGGAAAATAAACATATGCATTCACAATTATGTGACAGCACACATAAGGTATGCAAAAATTCCAGCTAGGAAAAACTACAGTGTACTTGAGGAAAGTTGGTATGTAATTTCACCACTAGCTGAGAAGCTATTAGCGCTTCCTAGCTATTGAGGAGGAAAAGCTAATATTTTGATATTATGACTCCTGGTAGACTCTCCACACAACAGAACAGGGTTCTATTCCAAGGTAAGTTAAGTATCAAAAACTGGAGAAAGACGAAAACCAAGAAATCATCTCATAGTTGGGTAGGAAGGAAAAGGAGGGTTGAAAGGGTGTTAAATGATGGGCAGTCATATGTCCCAATATATTATGTAAAGTTTTCAAGGAATTAATAAAATATCTTTTAAAGCCTATGCAGGTACCATAATATCAAACAGTTAGAATGCATGTGCATTGTGTAATGAATTATACATTTAAAAAGTGGGAGTTAATTAGGCAATGAAGGTAATCTTGATGAATGAGGTTCATGCTTTTACACAAAGGTGCACAGAAGTCTCTGCCTCTGTCTATGTTCCTCTCTCTGTCTCTGTCTATGTTCCTCTCTCTGTCTCTGTCTATGTTCCTCTCTCTGTCTCTGTCTCTATTTATGTTCTTGTCTCTGTTTGTCTTTGTCTCTATCTGTCTCTGTCAGTCTCTGCCTCAGTTTCTCTTCCTCTCTCCCTCCTTCCCTTCCTGTGCTTTAGAGTTTTTTCTCCATCCACTCTTCCTTTATTCTCTCACCCTCTCCCTTTCTCCACATACTTATCTCCTTCCTTCTCCCTTTGCCCTTTTCATTCTCTTCCTTTTCTCCTTCCTTCCCCTACCATCTTCCTTCCAGTTTTTTTGTTCTGTCTATTCCAATACCTCTAGCCTCTTCCTTTATACACCCTTTAGTTTCCATTTTCTTCTTTATTCTCTTGCCTCCCTACCTTCTTACCTTCTTTTTTTGTTTCTTCCTATTCCCATTCTTCACCATCTTTGCCTCCTCTGACATCCACTTCCCCTCTTCTCTTTCTTCTTTCCTTTTATATATTGGCCCCCACTTTTTTCCTTATTTTCAATGTTTCTCTTTCTCTATCTTTTCTTCCTTTATCACCTGAGGAAACAGTAAGGCAATATTTATGATCAGAAATATGGCTTTCAATAGATACTTTTTTACTTCAGAACCCTTGTTTTTTGATAGAATACATACCTACTTATAAGAAAAAAACTGTTTGCTTGCTAAATCACCTACTCAACAGTATTCCATTACAGCAGCCAGAATCTAGCACTTCAGAAACAAAGTACCAGAGAAACAAATGGACAGCCAACATCAACTCTGAAATACATTGTCTCTGATCTATGCAGCTTGGATAGTGAATTTCTTTCCATAAATAGTTAATAAGGTATGTTAAAAATATGAGTGTATATATATATATATATATATATATATATATATATATATTTGAAGTAGTTACATAATATCCATTTTACTTGTCATGCTTTCATTGATCGACCTGTGGAGCTTGGTCCACTCATACTATTTGTGGGAAGCCATTTGAAAATACTGTGAAATTTAGGACAAATGGGTATATAAAAAGCTCTTATTTGGTGTAGTTTCAGAGACTACTTTGTAGCATTGGTGAACTATCAAGATCATTTCAAAATTAAATTTATATTTTATTCAACAATTATGTAGTTATTTTTATTTTTTCCTGAAAAGATAGATTACATATACCATTTAATCTTAAAATTATTTTAAAAGCATATATTTCTTATAAAATTTTAATTTCTCTTTAATTATTTTTGAATCCATCAAATGTAAACGGTTTCAATAAAATTGCAAATGCTACAAAACCCAAAAACCCAACCAACTACCAGATGGAACTTTTCTAAAAGGTGAAACAGAAGTATTTGGACAAATTTGCCAAGGATTAAAGTTAACTATGCTGAGAAGGCAGAAGTAGCCAACCTTGAGGAGATTAATATTCTCATAGAAAGAGAAAGTGTCCCATACATGGGAAAGATTAAGGGTGAAATGCCACAGAATTTGACTTGTGACAACAATTCTCTATTGTTTATATCTTACGGCAGCAGCTGATGTATAACTCTTCTTTGGCTAAAACAAAGTGACTGATATAAATGGACTGTCCTAATAGACATTAAAAGCAAGGAACTCTGAAGGCTTTTCATATTTCCTGGAGAAGGTTACATTTCCTCCTATGCTTGAACACATTTTTTTGACTAATTTCAAGATGCAATGTATTCAGATATTTTCTGTAAGCACTGAATTGCTATATTGAATTGGATAGTATTCAGCTTTATTCTGTCACCTCACATATGATAAAACTCTGCCTTGATTGAAACTGGAATCGGATGTGATAAAAACTAAATTCTTGCTAGCAGAGAGATAGCCATGCTTGTAACCCGCATCAGCAGTGAGTTGTATATTGATATGAGCAAGTTACTGGAACTTTTGCTCATTTCCCTTTTTTGGTAAAGGAGAATATCAATGAAAGCCACACCACAGGGCCACAGAGCTCTTAAGAAAGGATGAAGAACCACTAGGAACAGTGTGTTTCTTTTGAAGTATTACTTGCTAAGTACCAGCTCTCACAAGAGGGCTATTTCCATGCTAGGTCACAACTCTAATATGCATGAAGTACACTATTGTGGCAATGCAAAGTTTTTCTCATACCTTTATTGTGATCCATTATTTCAACCCACAGTATATTATCTCCCTAAATTATCTTTACATTTTCCAAAAATGGGGTCGAATGATTTAGTGAATAATAGAGTAAAAATAATGTTCATGAGTCTTCAAAACTATGTGTTAATATAACGCAGGTATCTACTGTCTTTGGTTGAGAAATCCTAAGCCTGAACTTAATTTTCTTAATGCAGAGTATTAAATTAGATATTGCTTTCCTTAGATATCAGCTCTAATGACAAGAATAAACTGTTAAACCAATTCATTTAGGTAAGTGTATAAAATATCGTTTTATTTCAAAATATCATGTTTAGTTACAAAACACAACTCAAGATAGCGTCTACTGTTATTTTAAATTTTCAAAATATTTTTAAAATTAATTTCATGTGTGTGTGTGCACATGTGTGCATTCATTTGTGTGTGTGCATGTGTGTGTGCACGTGTGTGCATTCATTTGTGTGTGTTCATGTCTGTGTGCATGTGTGTGCATGTGTGTGTGTGTGTGTGCATGTGTGTGCATGTACGTGTGTGTGTTCATGTATGTGTGTGTGTGTGTGTATGCCCGCATTCGTGCGCATGTTTGTGTAGCGCAGTGTGCATATGAGTATAGAGTGCTCTAGCAGCCAGAAGAAGGTAATACATTCCCTGAAGCTTTGGATAAACATGGGAACAGGAACAGAACCTAGGTCCTCTGTCTACCAGCAAGTAACCTTAACTATTAAGCCATTTTACTAGCCCCATTATTTAACATCAAAGTTTTTAAAATATTTTATTCATTTTATGTTTTTGTATTTGTGGGTGTCTATGTATCTGAACATAGTGTGTGTCATGGAACACACATATAGGTTTTAGGACAAGTAGAGGAATAGGTTCTCAACTTCTACTATGTGGGATCCCAGGAACAAAATCTCTTTGCTATGCTTGGCAGGAAGTACCTTTGCCAATTGAGCCATTTTGCTGGCCTGGATTAGCATTAACGTTGTATAAAGAGATTAAAATTAATTCTGACTTTCCACTGAATTATTGTTAAAGAACGGTAGTAGACAGCTCATAGTTCTTATGGAGTACCTACTACCATCACTCTGTTCAAGTGGGCATATAATAAACTGACTCCTAATAACTTATCATCAAAGAAGAATTTTCTTAGTGTTTTATAGATAGGAAACAACACAAAGACCCACAACTGGTCAAGGCATAGAGAGAACAAGAGGCTAAGGAATACTCAACACTAACTGGAACATATATATTACATCTCCTCCTCTTAAGGTTGAAAGATCATTGCAGAATAAGGATGTAGAAAGATTTTAATACCCAAAATTGTGAATCACTACAGCAAGTCTTTTTCTTTTCTTTTTTTTTTTTTAAAGATTTATTTATTTATTTATTTATTTATTATATGTAAGTACACTGTAGCTGTCCTCAGACACTCCAGAAGAGGGCATCAGATCTCGTTACGGATGGTTGTGAGCCACCATGTGGTTGCTGGGATTTGAACTTCAGACCTTCGGAAGAGCAGTCCGGTGCTCTTACCCACTGAGCCATCTCACCAGCCCCCAAGTCTTTTTCAAGACACGTATATGGTACCCTCCTTAAATCTTCACAAATGCTTAGTAGGATCCAAACTTTCTTCTTTCTAGCAAAATCATATCTTTGTTAGTAGGTGGTTCTCATTGCAAACAATAATAAGAAATGCGAAGGATCCATGGCTTTTATTATATATTTGTAATTTGTCATTAATTTATAAAATAATAAAACAATAACAATAATTTATTTTTACCAAAAATACTCAAATGAAGAAGAAACTATTTAAAACTTTAAGATTTATTATTATTTTATGGGTATGACTTATTTTTTTCTGAATGTATGTACACACATCCTGTACATACAGTACCCTCAATGGTTACAGATATCATTTGATCTTCTGGCACTCTATTCATAGGAGATTTTGAGCAACCATATGAGTGCTGGGAAATCAATCCAGATTCCCTGCATGAGTAGTAACAAGTACCCTTAGCCATTGAACCATCTCTTTACGACAGAATAATTTTATTATATCAAAACATGATTGAAAATAGCATAATACTTGCATATGGTTTTCCATGCTCTAGCTAACCACGGGTTACATAAAATATTTGTGATACTTGGAAGTAAAATATGTTGTTTTATATATGAGCATAAGACCAAATATGAGACTGTCTCATTAATTAACTAATTAATTATTTATTACACATTACAAACATTGTACAGGTAGACAACTAACAAATTCTCCCTCTTGGTGAAAAACAGTCTTCATAATCTACATGGATATTGATCGACGAAGCACAGAAACTTCTCAGCATACCAATGCATTTTTGTCCTACTAGGCAAGACCAAACAAAAATATTCACTTCGTTTGCCCTTATGATATTATACAATACTAAAAGCAAACTAAACCACTGAAATTATGAGTGAATAATACATTCAGAAACAGAACATGTAGTAATATTTAATGACTATGTCTTAATTTTAATTGTAAATCTGAAGGAAATAAAATAAAAGCAAGCTTACTGATTTTATTTCTCACATGGCAAAGACTCTACTATTATCAAACAGGGGAGGGGTTTTCAAGGAAAGAAAAAAAAAGAACCTCCTATCTTAAAAATATTGGAAATCTAGCTTATTTCTATTGCTGGTTAGAGAGGGAAAAATTTTTAGAATTGGAATACTATTAGAAAGTCAATCAATGAAAATTTAATATTAAACTTTCCAGCTGAAAACTTTGTAATATAAGAGATAGAACTGCCCTCAAGACTTATGAGTAAAACTTAAGAAAATGAAGACTATATATTTGATCTGGTCCTATGTTAGCATGGCTGAGAATCTTTTGTTATCTTTAAAGTTTATTAGTACTGTTCAGACTACTTTCATTTTTTAACCATTTCTAGTGTGAATTCTAATACTATTTCAATAGAATAACCTAGCTAATATGTAGCTCTAGATTACAAAATATAAAGGCTCTTTTCAAAATGCTTCTGTAGGTGTTAAATTAATTCCAAATACATCTGTATTAACTTTTCTGTTAAGCTTTATGGAATTGTAATACATTTTTGTTTATGGCATGAAATTCATTCAGTAGTTTGAGTACAAGTGAATATAAAGGGTTAACACAAAGCTGGAATATGATGGTGAGCTCTGGCACTTAACTAAATATCCTTATATTATGGTATGAACTATGTCAGACATTCTGCCTTTACCTTGCTACCAACAACATATACAAGCAAAACCCAATGAAACTGAAGAAAACAAAACAAAACAAGAAGATAGTGTCAAAATAATGCATAATTACGATTATTGGTAAATCATATCATTTTGGAGAATTACAATTGCCCACTTTCAGTGCTTCTTTTGCTTTATTAAAGCTTACAGTTAGATCTTTTGAAAACCCAGTTAGGATTAAATTAAATCCCAGAATGAGCTACATATGCAAAATTTTCTCAGACCTTACTGTCATCTTGCATTTTTTTTTTAAAATAAAATGTCTTAAACTGTCTTGAGTTTGATAATCCTACAAGCTAAAAAGAGGAATAATTGTGCCGTGTTTCTTAAATTTTCAGATTAAAATATTTGGTGCACAATTTAAAAAGAAAGGTCATGGGGAGGAATATCCAGAGGATGATACTTTGCCCGAGGAAAATGTACAGCTCATTGCCTACGTTAAATGACTCTGCAACTGCACAAGAACCTAAGAGATGGTACTCACCACTCTAATATAAGGAGCACACAGCCAAGCTTTGTGGTTATTTTTTTTTTCACAAATTGCTTGTTTTTTTCCCCCTAAAATGTTCAACATCAGTTAAACATTACCAGAAAATAAATTATTACTCACCATCTGTCTTAGAATCTGAGTATTATATTCCCCATTATAAAAATTTAGTAATCACAACCTTAGAAAGGGTTATGGAAATTCATCATTCATTTGATATACAGACAATACAGAATTCAAGAACAAAATAATCAGCACTAAATAATTATTGTTAGAAATTGCAATAACAAAACTTCAATAATACCTCATGGTAAAATGAGTAGTATTACTTTGCTTTTCATCCTGGGGTGGCAGTTGTAAAGTTAGTCACCATGGCACATTTACTCACAAAAAGACAATTCTTTAATATTAAGCAGAAGAAATTATGTTGGACACCGTTACCCACATTACTGCTCACAGTGATGGAACAATAAAAGGAGTGCAGAGAATTATCATAGGCAGTACTGTGCATAGAATAGAGGCAATAATACCTGTTCTATTATCAGTCTGTTCCTGCATACAAAATCCATACCATATAGTGTGCCCCGAATTCTACCTCACAATAATATTAATCAATTTAAAATCAGGACTTTATGGAACTGTTTTGGTGATATCAACTTAAGTTGATATTCAATGCCTTAATGCAGCTACCACTTTGTGTATCTCAATGGAACAAAGACCAGTACAATGTGGTTCTTCTGGCCTTGATTTTTCAGATTTCATGTCCCAGCTAGAAGAAATGACCAGTGAGCTTACTAAGAGTCTAGTCTTGTAATAAACTATAAACTTTTGTGCTAGAAGAATCTAAGGATGGAATTTTCCCAAGACAGGCACCAAAACATCCATTTAAGAGCATTACCAAACTCATGGTTTCACTACATATATTTACGTTTTGAAGGGAAAATATTGTCTTTAAATTCTAGCAGCCTCTGAGCACAACTTGAGGGATTTAAAAGTTTAAATGATTTACTGAGTTGATTTCCGTTGCATGATGGTGCCTTGGCAAGGCATACTTTCTTTGGTTGCCTGATTAAAATCAACTATTAGGTGAAAATTGGAGCGGGTCATGAAATGAGTGTGTGAGTGTTTGACCTGATTAATGATTTCAGTGAGCTGTGTGGTGCCAAACAGGTGCAAATATCCAATTTCTGGTCACATCAGAATGGGCTAAAGAGTTTACTCTTCTGATCTGCATGTACTCTTCACAAATGCCTACTAAATTCTACGTTGTTTGATTATAAATCCACTTAAAGATGTTTAGATTTAACTAATAAATAAATGTGGCTTTTTTTTTTTGCTTTTGACTAAAGCCTCCAATCTGTACCACAAACACCTCAGTCCCTTGTGCGTTCTATTCTTTTTTCTAATTTAATGTGGTTAATTATCTCTAAATCACACCTCCAGTTTATTCCCTTGTCTGACTTAGTTCTTCTAAGACAATGTTCATTAGACTCATCCATGTTTCATAAGGAATTATATACTTATTTTACTTATTTTGTCATGTTGATACAAAGTTTTGCTACAGAGTCCCAGACTAGGTTGAAACTCAGCAAAACAAAACCACCTTGAACTTGCTATCCTGCCTCTGCTTCTGGAAGGCTGTTTCTATAGAATTGCATCAGTATCCTTGGAATATATATTGCCTGTTCTAATCTTTAGTGTTTCATGCAGAAATATTCTTTTGATATGACATTCTAGTGAATGGATGTGGTCCCAACTTCTTTGTCAACAACAGAAAAAAAAAAAAAAAACTGTGATGAGAATCCAAAAGACAATGGCAAGTAAAAGTACCATGTGAACGAAGCTTTTCCTTATTCCCCCACTAAGTGATTGATAAAAGATGAGATAGCTGGATAAACTAGACACAACCAAAGTTTACACTGAATTTCAAAAATGCCATGAGTGCATGTTATCAAGTAAAGATCAAAGCATTATAGATTAATATGCTGTATGGTAGGAAGAACTTCTAAAAAAATTTTGTATTTCTTAAAGTAGCATCATTCTTTGCCTGTGGTTTCTCTTATAATTCCCACATTCTTTATCTCAAGAAAATTACTTAAGGAAATGCATGCTCTTTGAAATGAGTACTAAGTTCACCTCTCATTCATGTGTAGTACAGTCTTAGGGATGACTTTACTTTAAGAATAATTTTTACCCTAAAGTATGTAAGTACAAACCTATTCTCTGAGAATTTACATGCAAATTCACTTACACATTGAATATATACAATCAGTATAATGTATTTCTATATCTCCCATACATTTATTTTTTTTAGCTGTGTAAGTTACTAAACAGTTTTGGCTATTAAACTTCAGTTAATATCACTTATTGCTGCCGACAATAACTGCTTACTGATAGGAGCCTGGTATTGGCTGTTCCCTGAGAGGTTTTACAAGTACCTGACCAATTCAGATGCAGATACAGCCAACCATCAGAAGGAGCCCAGGGACCCCCAAGGAAGAGGTAGGAGAAAGACTTTAGGAGCTGAAGGGGATTGTAATCTCATAGGAAGAACAATATTAGCTAACTGGACCACCCAGAGCTTCCAGGTATTAGACCGCCAACCAAAGAGTATAGAGGAGGGAGTCATGACTCCCTCATGATACATATGTAGCAGACGAAAGCCTTATCTGAAATAAATGGGAAGGGAGGTCCTTGGTCCTGTGGAGGCTTGATACCCCAGCATAGGGTAATGCTAGAGCAGTGAAGCAGGAGTGGGTGAATGGGTGGAGGAACTCCCTCGTAGAGGCAAAGGGGATGGGGGAGAAGAGGGATAGGATGGGGGGTTTGTGAAGGGGTAACCGGTAAGGGGTACATCGTTTGAAACGTAAGTGAACAAAATGATTAATAAAAATTAATATTTCTTTTTTTTGATATTATATGGATTTTAATACATCTAAAAGTTATTTAATTTCCTCAACTTTTCTTTTTTTTTCCATTTTTATTAGGTATTTAGCTCATTTACATTTCCAATGCTATAGCAAAAGTCCCCCATATCCACCCACCCCCACTCCCCTGCCCACCCACTCCCCCTTTTTGGCCCTGGTGTTCCCCTGTACTGGGGCATATAAAGTTTGCAAGTCCAATGGGCCTCTCTTTCCAGTGATGGCCGACTAGGCCATCTTTTGATATATATGCAGCTAGAGTCAAGAGCTCCGGGGTATTGGTTAGTTCATAATGTTGTTCTACCTATAGGGTTGCAGATCCCTTTAGCTCCTTGGCTACTTTTTTTGGCTCTTCCATTGGGAGCCCTATGATCCATCCATTAGCTGACTGTGAGCATCCACTTCTGTGTTTGCTAGGCCCCGGCATAGTCTCACAAGAGACAGCTACATCTGGGTCCTTTCAATAAAATCTTGCTAGTGTATGCAATGGTGTCAGCGTTTGGATGCTGATTATGGGGTGGATCCCTGGATATGGCAGTCTCTACATTGTCCATCCTTTCATCTCAGCTCCAAACTTTGTCTCTGTAACTCCTTCCATGGGTGTTTTGTTCCCAAATCTAAGGAGGGGCATAGTGTCCACACTTCAGTCTTCATTCTTCTTGAGTTTCATATGTTTAGCAAATTATATCTTATATCTTGGGTATCCTAGGTTTGGGGCTAATATCCACTTATCAGTGAGTACATATTGTGTGAGTTTCTTTGTGAATGTGTTACCTCACTCAGGATGATGCCCTCCAGGTCCATCCATTTGGCTAGGAATTTCATAAATTCATTCTTTTTAATAGCTGAGTAATACTCCATTGTGTAGATGTACCACATTTTCTGTATCCATTCCTCTGTTGAGGGGCATCTAGGTTCTTTCCAGCTTCTGGCTATTATAAATAAGGCTGCTATGAACATAGTGGAGCATGTGTCCTTCTTACCAGTTGGGGCATTTTCTGGATATATGCCCAGGAGAGGTATTGCTGGATCCTCCGGTAGTACTATGTCCAATTTTCTGAGGAACCGCCAGACTGATTTCCAGAGTGGTTGTATAAGCCTGCACTCCCACCAACAATGGAGGAGTGTTCCTCTTTCTCCACATCCACGCCAGCATCTGCTGTCACCTGAATTTTTGATCTTAGACATTCTGACTGGTGTGAGGTGGAATCTCAGGGTTGTTTTGATTTGCATTTCCCTGATGATTAAGGATGTTGAACATTTTTTCAGGTGTTTCTCTGCCATTCGGTATTCCTCAGGTGAGAATTCTTTGTTCAGTTCTGAGCCCTATTTTTTAATGGGGTTATTTGATTTTCTGAAGTCCACCTTCTTGAGTTCTTTATATATGTTGGATATTAGTCCCCTATCTGATTTAGGATAGGTAAAGATCCTTTCCCAATCTGTTGGTGGTCTTTTTGTCTTATTGACGGTGTCTTTTACCTTGCAGAAACTTTGGAGTTTCATTAGGTCCCATTTGTCAATTCTCGATCTTACAGCACAAGCCATTGCTGTTCTGTTCAGGAATTTTTCCCCTGTGCCCATATCTTCAAGGCTTTTCCCCACTTTCTCCTCTATAAGTTTCAGTGTCTCTGGTTTTATGTGAAGTTCCTTGATCCACTTAGATTTGACCTTAGTACAAGGAGATAAGTATGGATCGATTCACATTCTTCTACACGATAACAAACAGTTGTGCCAGCACCAATTGTTGAAAATGCTGTCTTTCTTCCACTGGATGTTTTTAGCTTCCTTTTCGAAGATCAAGTGACCATAGGTGTGTGGGTTCATTTCTGGGTCTTCAATTCTATTCCATTGGTCTACTTGTCTGTCTCTATACCAGTACCAAGCAGTTTTTATCACAATTGCTCTGTAGTAAAGCTTTAGGTCTGGCATGGTGATTCCGCCAGAAGTTCTTTTATCCTTGAGAAGACTTTTTGCTATCCTAGGTTTTTTGTTATTCCAGACAAATTTGCAAATTGCTCCTTCCAATTCGTTGAAGAATTGAGTTGGAATTTTGATGGGGATTGCATTGAATCTGTAGATTGCTTTTGGCAAGATAGCCATTTTTACAATGTTGATCCTGCCAATCCATGAGCATGGGAGATCTTTCCATCTTCTGAGATCTTCCTTAATTTCTTTCTTCAGAGATTTGAAGTTTTTATCATACAGATCTTTCACTTCCTTAGTTAGAGTCACGCCAAGATATTTTATATTATTTGTGACTATTGAGAAGGGTGTTGTTTCCCTAATTTCTTTCTCAGCCTGTTTATTCTTTGTATAGAGAAAGGCCATTGACTTGTTTGAGTTTATTTTATATCCAGCTACTTCACCGAAGCTGTTTATCAGGTTTAGGAGTTCTCTGGTAGAATTTTTAGGGTCACTTATATATACTATCATATCATCTGCAAAAAGTGATATTTTGACTTCCTCTTTTCCAATTTGTATCCCCTTGATCTCCTTTTGTTGTCGAATTGCTCTGGCTAATACTTCAAGTACTATGTTGAAAAGGTAGGGAGAAAGTGGGCAGCCTTGTCTAGTCCCTGATTTTAGTGGGATTGCTTCCAGCTTCTCTCCATTTACTTTGATGTTGGCTACTGGTTTGCTGTAGATTGCTTAATTAATATTTCTTATCATTCAGAGAGCATTGCCCAAATAATATATGTGCAAGAGCGCATGCCCCATGGTCCCACGTGCTAGAAGTTGATATGATGATGTTGCTATTGTAACTTTCCATGATGCTACATCCATAGGAAACTGTATACTATTCCTTCTTGGAAGACAGATTTATCGTTAACATAATGACTAAATGACTAGAAATAAAGATTAAGCTTGGCATTATTAAAATGCCTTAAAATTTCAAGAGAATTTTTAGCCGTTCAGGGACCACGAAGAACTGGGTATACCTGAAAGGGAGGTTGGGAATGAAATAGGATGGGCCGGCAAAAGAAGAAGGAAGCCAAGACAAAGGTTCTCTGATCAAGGCTCAAAGTTTAATTTTCAGCTGTGCGTTTATATAGGGGAAACCCAAAGACCCATCCTTTGTTTTGGCTGGGTTGTGTTGCTTGGTTTCAGCTGGATTCTGTGGCAGAACAAGCTCAGCAGCTCAGGAGGCAGTCTGCTTCTGCAGGTGGGCAAGGCAGGAGATTTTTAACTAGGTCAGAAGACTCCACCCAGTTTGGTGGAAGATGGACTGTGGCAAACAATTAAGGTCTGATTAGCCTGCTCAGGACTGAAGGGGAGGGCACAGAACTTTTTTGAAAATAACAAAACAAAACAAAACAAAACATAACAAACAAACAAACAAAAAAACTGCCTTAGAATGAAAGACCTATCCTTGAGATGTGAGTTTTCACATGAATAGAGGACCTCCTTGCAGGAGTCTTCCTGTGTGTAAGTATCTGATCATAACAGGAACAAAATAAGAAAAATTCACATGGTATGAATGTGGAAACAAACTTAGAGATCTCACTCACAGTAATTGACATTCTTTTAGACAGAGTTCCCCCTAATACTCATGTTCTTGGCTTTTGAAGCTATGTTGCCAAAAATCAGGGTACAACTCACTGTTGCCAGGTGTGCCATGTCTCACAGGCTGCCAGAGAAACCCTGAAGGCTGTTTGTAAGATGTCATGCTTGTGGTGGGTTGGGTATTTCCTAAGACTTTAATATACACAAAGGTAGCTTGTAATAATTACTTGAAATGGAGAACAATATAGCTTAAATATTAAAATGTTAGATGAAAACTACATTGCCATACCTGCAAAGAAAATACATTGAATGTAAGATAAAAATGAAAGATTTAGGAAGATTATTGTGCATACTATTTTGTAAGTTGTGGAGCAGAATACACGAAGCTTGGTTTTGAGAATTCCCACACCTTGATTCTTGTAGATATCAATGCATTCTTTAATTAAATACTTCTTTAAAATAGTGAGTTTTATACTGATTACCCTGGATAATGCCCAGATTTCTTATCAGTTAGATTGAGAAATATCCCTTGGACTTTCATTGCATCTTGAATATACTATTTCTGTCATTGAAATAACTTTACACATTTGAGTTTTAATTTTGTTCATCAGAATCTACAAACTTTCTCATATTTCCGTGAAAATTTGGTACCAGACAGTATTCCTGCAGCTCACATTCCTGAACTAGAAATTGATGTAAGCGATTGTGATGCCCATGACTCCTACGAGAGTTGTTCTTATCCTTTACTCTCAAATTTCATAAGATGTAGAGATAAGACGAGCAATTATGAAATAAGCACATCAGACACAGTTTTGTATTTTTATGGAAAAGATGTTTCAACGGACTACGGATACACTTGATCCAAAATATGCAACTGCAACTTTGGTCAGAGAATTGTGAGAGATCAGCTTACAGTGTAGATTCTCATGTGGATGGAAGATATATGACACACATTCCTTAAGTCATGCGCAAATGTGATAACATACAGTGGTTTATAAGAGAACATTAAATGTTGTGTGTTCCTTGAAGATAAAGATTGTTCCTTATTCATATATGTACATATTACACACACAGTATGTCCCTGAAAAGTTCTTTGTGATGAAGTTATGCTTATTGAATTTGTTGTTTTGAGTTATACTACTTCACTAGAGTGAATATAGGAGTCTGTAAACCTAGGTCAGTGCCATGCGTAGGAATCCCACGAAGAGCTTAATAAAATATCTCATTTTTTCTATGATATTCTTTTTCTATGTGACATAGACACTTAATTCAATTAGGAATGAGTTAGCAGTGTAAAATAAAAATAAGGTAAAAAAGAGGAAAAAGATCATAGAAATTTTGGTTATAAAAAGAAAAGTAGCAACTAAGAAAAGGTTATATTTATTTAACATTTTTTTAGGTTTTTCTTTAATAAGATATCTTCTTTATTTATATTTCAAATGTTATCCCCTTTTCTAGTTTCCCCTCTGAAAATCCCCTATCTTCTCCCCTTTCCCCCTGCTCCCCAACCCACCACTCCCATTCCTGGCCCTGGCATTCCCCTATCCTGGGGCATAGAGCCTTCACAGGACCAAGGGCTTCTCCTTCCATTGATGACTGACTAGGCCATCCTCTGCTATGAATATAGCTAGAGCCACAAGATCCACCATGTGTTTTCTTTGATTGGTGGTATAGTTCCAAGGAACTCTGACGGTACTGGTTAGAAACTTTTTATATAATTATATAATGTTACAATTATACAGTAGCAAAATCAATATTCATTTAATTTTATTGGAATTAAACATAAAGACAGTAAGATTAAGGAAAAGAAAATGCAGAATATATATTCATTTAACCAGCCATTAGCAATTTGATTTTTGAAATATGTATCTTAATTTAAAATATCATTAGAAAATAAGCTGAATTCTTCTTGGAAGAGGATAGCTGATTTTAATTCATAAAAGTTGTCTTCTTTTTTTTCATGTTGTGACAAAACATTCTTACCAAAGAAAGCAATATACATGAGAGAAAAAGTTTCTTTAGCTGATAATTCTAGATTATAGTACATGTCAGTAAGAAAGGCAAAATAGCAAGGACGTTAAGGTATTGCTCCACAACCTTAGAGCAGAGAAAATAGATGGATGCATTCTTCAAATATTTAACTGACTTTACTTCTCAATCAATCCCAGTTTATTCAGTCCAAGAGTGCTCCCTATATTCAAGGTAAGTGCTCTGACCACCATTAAACAATTAAGATTCCTAACAGTCATGTCCACAGACCAAGCTTATTGAAGAAATTCCTCATTGAGAATCTCTTTCGAGGTGATTTTATACTCTTTCAAGCTGACAGTTAAAACTAACCATTGCAGAAGTATTCTCTTTCTCTCCCTAAGTGCACCCAAACCAAGCCAATATTTAAAGAAACAAAATGAGAACAAAGATAGAAATAACTCACAACAAAGGTCTTGCTATTGTCCACAGACCCTCAAAGATTCATTTAGGTTCATATTTTATATAACTAGACTATAGCCCATCACAGGCTGCTTAGACGTACATACAAGACTTTCTTGGAGAAAGTATATCTTCTATCATTTTTTTTAGTTTAAACAAACTTGAGTTCTTTGTAAAGTTTCGATATTAGAGTTTGGCGACTCTTATAGAAGAATAGGAAGGATTGGGGCCAGAAATGGGATAGAAACTCCACAGAAAGACCAACAGAGTTAACTAACCTGGACTCTTCAGGCTTTCAGGAGTCTTTACCACCAATCAAAGAACATACATGGGCTGGGCCTGCTAGACCTCCCCACTCATATGTAGCAGATGTGCAGGGTAGTCTTCATCTGGGCCTGGAACAACTAGAACAGGGACTGTCCTAAAAGCCATTGGCTGTACTTGAGACATGTCCTTCTAGCTGTGCTGCCTTGTCTTGTGTCACTGTAAGAGGAGATGCCTAGCCTTGCAGAAGTGTCTGGATTAGAGGATACCCAGGGGAGCCACACCCACTCAGAGGAAAAGGGGAGGGGTGACCAGGAGGGGGTAGCAGTGAGTAGGATGTAAAGTGAATAAGGAAAACAAATAAATTTAAAAAAAAAAACAAAAGCAAGATCAAAACAAACATATGATTTGAGCATTTTGATTTAGTGGTAGTTATTTTGCAGACTTTGTAGTAGCATAGAGTCTGTAGGTTTCTGCTTCACTCTGATGGCTGGTATTAGAAATCTTCATGAGTTTACCAAATGTAATCTATGAGGAAAGCCTTCAGCTAGCTACTACCAAGTGAAACCTGGGATTTAGCAGTTGAAATACTTGGTTAAAGAACACGAGTAATTACCTTTGCCTTTTGAATAAATGCTTTCCACAGCTTCTCCTTTTACAGATGTGTTTATTATTCACTGTAGCATATCTTATGCTTTTTGCTGTTTTTCAGTGTTTGTTAATGCACAATATGAATAAATTGTGTTACCAAATTACATTTCCCAAAGTAAATTTTGTGAATTTTGATTGAATGCTTTGATTTTTTACATATTACTAAAATGTATACCACCAAAGAATATATGTATAACAAAATTTAATATGATTATTGTTAATAATAAATAATGTTTCCTATTTATTGTCATTTCCTTCATCTATTGATTGTTTCTTTCCTATGTTTTCCCCTTACAGAGCTGACATAGATGGATCTTTAGCTCATGGACTGAAGATATAAATGAGAAAAACAAAGAGTTTCCATGGAATAATCATCAGATTTCATGGTAATTTCAAAATGAGAAGTCTACTAGAGAGGCAAACTTGATCTCTTTCTAATAAGGTCCAGAGACCTTTGAAGTTCTGTGTATGTAACTGTAACACATTCTTGCTTGCCAGAGGGTTTAATTCAGAACAAAAAATATAAGTTAATAACATCCTGAAAGCTTTCCTAATATGATGCATTGTTGTGCCTTGTTGGAGATCTCCAGAAGACCAGCAAAGAGTCAACTCTGAAGCAATCACACTAGGATCTCTTTATTCCAAGCTCAAGCTTGGGTCACACCACCTACTCTGATGCAGCAGAGCAGGAGGAAGAAGTCCCTAGTTCTCAGTGGGACAAGGTTTTATAGAACATGTTAGGCAAGTGAGGGAGGTTCTAGTCTGGCACATATTCAATTGTGGGGGCCATTACAAAATTTTTAGGTGCCTTTAGCGTAATTGGCTGCTGCTGGGAGTCAAACCATACACTTCTGCTTTCCTCCTGAATGGTGGTTGGAAGTGGATTGCCAGGGGAGTAACCTGGAGACTGTTAGTTAACTCAAGTTCAACCCTGGATCAGGTTCTCTAAGATGGAATCTGAATCCAAGATCACTAACAATTACTAACTGCTTTATGTGTGTTTTCTTCTTATCTTCACACAATTAGCTCTTCATTACCATAAGCTCTTAAATTTATAATTTTATCACCCACGGTATATAACTAAGAAAGCTGGTGCCTATAATTATTCAGCAGTTTTGTCCAGTGCCCACAGCTGGAATGTATCTATATAACAAACATTTTACCTTCTTACTTCTGTACTACCTATAAAGGTGTCTGTGGATATCAGCACTTATTCACCTAGCAGAAGCTACAATCACCCTGAGGAGAAACCTCCAGGCAGCTACAGGGAGTAATTTTGATTAGGTTAGCCTCTGTACACACCTATGGGTGATTATCTTCGTTAGGTTAATTGAAAAGGCTGACCTACCCTAACATTGTAGCATACATCTTGCTTGGATACTGTACCTCTTGCTTGGATCCTGTACCTCTTGCTTGCATCTTGGACTGAAAAAGAGGAAAGTTTGTTGAGTCTGAGCTTTCCTCATACTCTACTCCTGGCAGGTTCTTCTACTGTAATTTTTTTCACCGTGGTGGAGTTTAATCCTGAACTGTAACTTAAAATTAACCCATTGTTTAAGAGATTTTTTTTGTCAAGGATTTTAATACAAGATCATAGGAGGCAATACCCAGGTTCCAGATATGCTAAGCACTTAAACTGTCTAGCTGCTGCAGTTTTTCTTTCTTGATAAAGAAATGGAATTGTGTATGTGTTTCAGAGAGACCAATGAAGCTTCTTTAATTAACATTGCACTCTATAGCAGGTTTCCATATGGAGTCCATTCAAAGTTGTCATTTTTATTTATATCTTGAAAGCCCAGCTGGGTGACAACTGTTGAAACAATACAATTTCAAGACTCACAGCAAAAGTGAGAAAAGTAAAATTCTTCTCAGGCTTCATGACTTCTCCATATTTGTACTTTGTACAAGCAAGTTGATGTGCTAATACATATTTTAGAAAGATAAGAACTCAAGCATATTGTGTTAGGGAAAATATCCAAAATAATTTAAGTCATTGATTAGATGCTGATCTTTACACAATGACTCAAGTGATTGTCACTTACTCTTGCAAATGTAATTCAGATATTTTTCTACATTTATAATCTCAAAATAACTAATCATACATATTTAAGTATATTTATGATATATGATAAAACAAATTTAATTAACAATAAATATCAAAATTCAGTGTACTAGTATTCTGTATAGTGAAATAGAGGAAGAAAAGGGGAAGGACAAAAATTACAAGGATCTGTAGATATGGATTAGCAAATATGTGTGTGCTTGCTTTTATTTTGGATTAGCTTATGAGTTTTTGAGTGTGTTATACTTTTGTAATAACAAAAATTAACTCAATGCTAAGTATAAACAGAAACTGTATTCTTTAAGCATATAGATATATAAAAGTACACTTAAAAAGGACTAAGAATACAGCAATGGAATTATATATTATCAGTCTAGTATATCATGATGGCTTTATGTCCATTGTAAACCACTGACTTAACTATGTCTGACCAAATATGGGTGGGTACCTTTCCAGATAATTTCTTCCCATATGCATCCCGACAGTTGCCAGTAAGTTTTTGAATATGACTCATCAAAAATCTAAAAGAATATATATTTCATTCAATTATCTCCAGAGACTCGGGCAGTGTTAATGCTAAAATAGCTCTTGATGTTTAAAACAATGGAATAAGGATGGCTATTTTGTTTGTTTGTCAAAGTGTTTATTTTTCATCTGCCTTGATTCTCTGAGTTTATCATTATATCATATTTTCAAGAAAAGAGTATTTTTGTGCCTTCCTCATTTTGTCTGAAAATTAAAGAATAAATGTCACCTGCACTCCTAAAGTCATGTGGAATATAAACATTCTCACTCTTCCATAGAAAAAGAAACAGCATCCCTGGGATGAAACCTACTTGGTCAGGATGGATGATTGTTTTGATGTGTTCTTGGATTCGGTTAGCAAGAACTTTATTGAGGATTTTTGCATCGATATTCATAAGGGAAATTGGTCTGAAGTTCTCTATCTTTGTTGGGTCTTTTTGTGGTTTAGGTATCAGAGTAATAGTGGCTTCATAAAATGAGTTGGGTAGAGTACATTCTACTTCTTTCTTGTGGAATAGTTTGTGAAGAACTGGAATTAGATCTTCTTTGAAGGTCTGATAGAACTCTGCACTAAACCCGTCTGGTCCTGGGCTTTTTTTGGCTGGGAGACTATTAATAACTGCTTCTATTTCTTTAGGGGATATGGGACTGTTTAGATTGTCAACTTGATCCTGATTCAACTTTGGTACCTGGTATCTGTCCAGAAATTTGTCCATTTCGTCCAGGTTTTCCAGTTTTTCTTGAGTATAGCCTTTTGTAGAAGGATATGATGGTGTTTTGGATTTCTTCAGGATCTGTTGTTATGTCTCCCTTTTCATTTCTGATTTTGTTAATTAGGATGCTTTCCCTGTGCCCTCTAGTGAGTCTGGCTAAGGGTTTATCTATCTTGTTGATTTTCTCAAAGAACCAGCTCCTTGATTGGTTGATTCTTTGAACAGTTCTTCTTGTTTACACTTGGTTGATTTCACCCCTGAGTTTCATTATTTCCTGCCTTCTACTCCTCTTGGGTGAATTTGCTTCCGTTTCTTCTAGACGTTTTAGGTGTGTTGTCAAGCTGCTAATGTGTGCTCTCTCCAGTTTCTTTTTGGAGGCACTCAGAGCTATGAGTTTTCCTCTTAGGAATGCTTTCAGTGTGTCCCATAAGTTTAGGTATGTTGTGGCTTCATTTTCATTAAACTCCAAAAAGTCCTTAATTTCTTTTTCTATTACTTCCTTGACCAAGGTATCATTGAGAAGAGTGTTGTTCAGTTTCCACGTGAATGTTGGCTTTCTATTATTTATTTTGTTATTGAAGATCAGCCTTAGACCATGGTGGTCTGATAGGATGCATGGGACAATTTCAATATTTTTGTATATGTTGAGGTTTGTTTTATGACCAATTATGTGGTCAATTTTAGAGAAGGTACCATGAGGTGCTGAGAAGAAGGTATATCCTTTTGTTTTAGGATAAAATGTTATGTAGATATCTGTTAAGTCCATTTCTTTCATCACTTCTGTTAGTTTCACTGTGTCCCTGTTTAGTTTCTGTTTCCATGATCTGTCCATTGGTGAAAGTGGTGTGTTGATGTCTCCCACTATTATTGTGTGAGGTGCAATGTGTGCTTTGAGCTTACTAAAGTTTCTTTAATGAATGTGGCTGCCCTTGTATTTGGAGCATAGATATTCAGAATTGAGAGTTCCTCTTGGAGGATTTTACCTTTGATGAGTATGAAGTGCTCCTCCTTGTCTTTATTGATGACTTTGGGTTGGAAGTCAATCTTATCAGATATTAGGATGGTTACTCCAGCTTGTTTCTTCATACCATTTGCTTGGAAAATTGTTTTCCAGCCTTTCATTCTGAGGTAGTGTCTATCTTTTTCTATGAGATGAGTTTCCTGTAAGCAGCAAAATGTTGGGTCTTGTTTGTGTAGCCAGTTTGTTAGTCTATGTCTTTTTATTGGGGTGTTGAGACCATTGATATTAAGAGATATTAAGGAAAAGTAATTGTTGCTTCCTGTTATTTTTGTTGTTAAAGTTGGCATTCTGTTCTTGTGGCTGTCTTCTTTTAGTTTTGTTGAGGGATTATCTTCTTGTTTTTTCTAGGGCGTAGTTCCCATCCTTGTATTGGTTTTTTTTTCTGTTATTATCCTTTGAAGGGCTGGATTCGTGGAGAGATAATGGGTGAACTTAGTTTTGTCGGAATACTCTGGAAATCAGTCTGGCGGTTCTTCAGAAAATTGGACATAGTACTACCGGAGGATCCCGCAATACCTCTCCTGGGCATATATCCAGAAGATGTCCCAACCGGTAAGAAGAACACATACTCCACTATGTTCATAGCAGCCTTATTTATAATAGCCAGAAGCTGGAAAGAACCCAGATGCCCCTCAACAGAGGAATGGATACAGAAAATGTGGTACATTTACACAATGGAATACTACTCAGCTATTAAAAAAAATGAATTTATGAAATTCCTAGGCAAATGGATGGACCTGGAGGGTATCATCCTGAGTGAAGTAACCCAATCACAAAGGAATTCGCACAATATGTACTCACTGATAAGTGGATATTAGCCCAGAAACTTAGGATACCCAAGATATAAGATACAACTTGCCAAACGAATGAAATTCAAGAAGAATGAAGACCAAAGTGTGGACATTCTACCCTTTCTTAGAAATGGGAACAAAACACCCATAGAAGGAGTTACAGAGACAAAATTTGGAGCTGTGACGAAAGGATGGACCATCTAGTGATTACCATATGCAGGGATCCATCCCATAATCAGCTTCCAAATGCTGACACCATTGCATACACTAGCAAGATTTTGCTGAAAGGACCCAGATATAGCTCTCTCTTGTGAGACTATGCCGGGGCCTAGCAAACCCAGAAGTGGAAGATCACAGTCAGCGATTGGATGGGTCACACGGCCCCTAATGAAGGACCTAGAGAAATTACCCAAGGAGCTAAAGGGAACTGCAACCCTATAGGTGGAACAACAATATGAACTAACCAGTACCCGGGAGCTCTTTTCTTTAGCTGCATATGTATCAAAAATGGCCTAGTCGGTCATCACTGCAAAGAGAGGCCCATTGGACTTGCAAACTTTATATGCCCCAGTACAGGGGAACACCAGGGCCAAAAAGGGGCAGTAGCTGGGTAGGGGATGAGGGGGTGGGTATGGGGGACCTTTGGGATAGCATTGAAAATGTAAACGAGAAAAATACCTAATTAAAAAAAAATCAAAAAAAAAAAAAAAAAAAAAAGGAAACAGCTTGTAGCTTAGTATGCCAAGACAATGACTTAGAACATTAGCTATGTACTTGTCTCAGCCATTGTGTCAAAACCAGCACATTGAGAATGAGAAGTTACTCTCCTCATTCTATTTTTCAGAACTTTATCGTTGAATGTATCAGTCCACACTTAACATGATTATTATATAAACTCTAAGTGAGTGTCAAAACCACTGAGAGCATGGGACAAGGCAATAGCTCCATGCAAACATTGCTTAGAATATATCAGGTATAGGTGCCTCTTATTCAAATAGGACATCATAGTTGCCTAAGGAAAGAAGTATGTGTATTTATATCAGTAAGAGTTCATGATTATGGGGGTTTATAAGTAAAAATTTCAATTCTGATAAAGTTGGGTAGATTTCAACAATTTTCTCTTCCAAAACCTAGTGCCGAATCTATTTTGTACACTTTGAACAATAAATTGCAATTTTGTTCCACTGCTCTAAGATTCTGCTTCCTTGTGGTAATCAGAGATGGTAATTGCTGGAAAATTTATCAAGGCTGCTCTCGGGCACACAGGGAAGCCTTGGTTTTCTGTAATCATCATTTATTAATTCCTTAACTACAAATTTCATCAGATTATCAACATCTTAATAAATACTTTGAAAATTTGGCCAGGCATAACATCACATAAAGTAAATGCCACTGGCAAATAATTGTGGTTTCTGTTTCTCTCCAATTATTGATTTTCTCTTTATGTTCAAAATCTTTTCCACCTGTTCCTAAGACATGATCTGTGCCAGCTAATACTTTGCATTTGTGCTGATGTTTTACAGGTGGTAACTCTACAGGTTCTATTCCATTCCAGTTAACACATTTTGACTAAACCTAAAACACACACATTCACACACACACACACACACACACACACACACACACACACACACGCACACACACAAAATTAATGAGAGTGTCTTAGTTATGGTTTTATTGAGTGAAATAATATACCATGACAGTGGCAACTCTTATAATAGAAAGCATTTAATTAAAGCTTCTTACAGTTAAAAAGTTTATTCCATTACAATCTTGGCAGGAAAGCATGGTGGCATGAAGGCAGATAAGGGGAGAGAAAAGGCCCTGAGAGTTCTACATCTTGATCAACAAGCACTTTTTCCAACAAGACCATAATACTCCAACAATGTTGCTCCTCCTAATAATGTCACTCTCAATGGGCATATTGGGGGAAATTTTAATTCAAACTACTACATTCCATACTCCCTGGTCCCAATAGGCTGATAGTTGTATCATAATGCAAAATACTTTTAGTCCAACTTCAACAGTCGCCATCGGCTAACAGTTTTATTTATTTATTTATTTATTTATTTATTTATTTATTTTGGTTTTTCGAGACAGGGTTTCTCTGTATAGCCCTGACTGTCCTGAAACTCACTCTGTAGAACAGGCTGGCCTCAAACTCAGAAATCCGCCTGCCTCTGCCTCCCAAGTGCTGGGATTAAAGGTGTGTGCCACCACGCCCTGCTAGGCTAACAGTTTTGACCCTGTGAAAAGTTTCTTTTGAGAGTCATGGCTATCTCTTAACTGTAATCACCTATAAAATTAGAATCTTAAAGCATATCACATACCTTCAATATATAATGGCATATTACCATTCCAAAAAAAAAAAAAAACAAAACAGGAACATAATGAGAATATACTGGAACCAAATGAGATAGAATACCAGCTGGGCAAACGCCCAACTCTGCATGTCCATAACTAATGTCAAAGTGATCTTCAGATCTCCAACGGCATTCAGCTTTATTGACTGCAATGTACTTCTTTTTCTTTGGCTGTTTCAACTCCTTGTTCCATGTTTTCTTGTCAGATATCCTGTGGTTCTGTCATCTCCAACATGTTGGAGTTTTCAGTGCAATTTAGGCTTCACTTTCAGAGCTTCACACAATGGTATCAATGTAGGGAACATCTCTGACACATGTATGGCCTCAGCACCTTTTCCTTATCTTTTGAGGGAGACTCCATAACCCCTTTGTTCTATCCTTCATTCTAAAGGCAGAGCCACATGGCTGAAGCTGCCAACTTCTATACCTTGCTGGCACTAGAACATGGCTGGTTGTACAAGCTTCTGTTTTATAGCTCTCTATTGTGGTTGGCTTCCTTCCCTGCCTAAACCTGGGTGCTCTGAAGACCAGACAAGCCTGAAAGACAGAGATATACTTACCCCTGTCTCCTGGGAGCTGGGATTAGAGGTGTGTACCACCAAAACGTGGCCTATATTTATATTGAATTTCTTTGGACAAGTTGGAAGCTTAGCTGGGTGGCATCTTGCCATGAGGTCACCACTCATTTTATTTCATTTTAACATCAAGATTTTTTTTTAGTCTTTATCTCACCGAACAGAAAATTTCCACTTTCTGTTGCTCCTTTTCCCCTTATAGTGTACATTTTGTATTTTTCCATACTGAGCTTGCTACTTTTTCTTATAAATCTCTATAAGAATTAACACTAATAACAAGACAACAGTCAACACTTTGAGGTTTCCTCTGCCAATGTCATTAATCCGAAACTCTTTAATTTAGCCTCAGACAGACTTTTAGGACAAATTAAAAAAAAAACAGTTTTATTCTTTGCCAAAATATCATAAGAGACTGCCATACCTAGGGATCCTTCCCCTCTGTTGACATAAAACTCAGACACTATTGCTGATGCTAAGAAGTGCTTACTTACAGGAGCCCAGTGTAGCTGTCCCCTGAGAGTCTCTGCCAGAGCCTGACCATTACAGATGATGATATACACATCCAAACATTGGACTGAGTGCAGGGACTCCAATGGGGAAGTTAAGGCAAGGAATGTAAGCTGAAGGGGATTGCAGCCTCATAGGAAGAACAACAATATTAACCAACAGGGCCCTCTAAAGCTCCCAGGGACTAAATCCCAAACCAAAGAGTAAACAGGGGAAGCCCACAGCTCCTTCTGGGTATATAGCAGATGATTGCCTTGTCTGGCAGCACTGAGAGGGGCGGTCCTTAGTCCTATGGAGGCTTGATTATCCAGGATAGGCTAGGAAGCAGGGGGAGGGAGGAGGGGATGGCGAGTTGTGGATTGGAGACTGGGAAGGGGGAATAACATTTGGAATGTAAGTAAATAAAATAAACAATAAAAATAAAAAATTAAAAAACAAAAACATTCTCTAGTCCAATAAAAATATTCTTCTTGTCTAAAACCAAATAAGCAGAGCTCCCATGCTTCAAATAACCTTCAGCTGTCTATGAAGAGACACCGTGACAAAGGCTACTTTTATAAAATTTTAAGCATTCAAACAGATCATGGTGTAAGTCAATTTTTAAAGCATTTAAGAATAGGTGTGCTCCTCCCTGGAGAAGACCATTGATCCCACTTTTGCTTATAATCCTTTGCCTAGACTTGAGGCTCACTACCTTTCCCTAGTCTAGGCTATCATGTCTGTTAGTGTTGTCCTTGCTTAGGGTATCCATTACCAAATAACTCACTCAAGAATATGCACATATAAAACTATTGCATAGGCAGATCAGGCTATATTTGTATGTTTTCACACACATATACAAACATAATTAAAGAGAAAAGTCATGAATTTGAAGATAGCTGAGACAGAGGTATATAGTAGACTTAGAAGTAGGGAAAATAATGTTACTATAATCTCAAAAATATTTGAAGTTTTAGAAAATAGATTGTAAGAGAATTAAGACAAATCTGAATTTATTCTATAATATGGAATAATACTACTTTTGTTTCTCTGGATAGTCAAATCTGAAGCTGAATTAGTCAGTCTTTAAATATAACTCATGATATGATGTGCATGAAATTGAAGTAATAAATCATAACTTTCATGGAACATGAACAGGCTCTTTAGTGCTGGGGAAATATAAGAACTGCTGAGGTAGAATCTGGTCTGTTCTTTCTACAGGGCAATGCTAGTTTTAGAAGCAAAAGAATTTATTAAAAAGTCAGTGGTACCAACTCTAATGTTGATGTTTTTATTTTATTTTATTTTATTTTTAAGCTAGACACAGGAACATTTATTTATTTTTTTTTAAATTTTTATTAGGTATTTAGCTCATTTACATTTCCAATGCTATACCAAAAGTCCCCCATACCCACCAACCCCACTCCCCTACCCACCTACTCCCCCTTTTTGGCCCTGGCGCTCCCCTGTACTGGGGCATATAAAGTTTGCGTGTCCAATGGGCCTCTCTTTCCAGTGATGGCCGACTAGGCCATGTTTTGATACATATGCAGCTAGAGTCAAGAGCTCCGGGGTACTGGTTAGTTCATAATGTTGTTCCACCTATAGGGTTGCAGATCCCTTTAGCTCCTTGGGTACTTTCTCTAGCTCCTCCATTGGGAGCCCTGTGATCCATCCATTAGCTGACTGTGAGCATCCACTTTTGTGTTTGATAGGCCCCGGCATAGTCTCACAAGACAGGCTGAGAAAGAAATTAGGGAAACAACACCCTTCTCAATAGTCACAAATAATATAAAATATCTCGGCGTGACTCTAACTAAGGAAGTGAAAGATCTGTATGATAAAAACTTCAAGTCTCTGAAGAAAGAAATTAAAGAAGATCTCAGAAGATGGAAGGATCTCCCATGCTCATGGATTGGCAGGATCAACATTGTGAAAATGGCTATCTTGCCAAAAGCAATCTACAGATTCAATGCAATCCCCATCAAAATTCCAACTCAATTCTTCAACGAATTAGAAGGAGCAATTTGCAAATTCATCGGGAATAACAAAAAACCTAGGATAGCAAAAACTCTTCTCAAGGATAAAAGAACCTCTGGTGGAATCACCATGCCTGACCTAAAGCTTTACTACAGAGCAATTGTGATAAAAACTGCATGGTACTGGTATAGAAACAGACAAGTAGACCAATGGAATAGAATTGAAGACCGAGAAATGAACCCACACACCTATGGTCACTTGATCTTCGACAAGGGAGCTAAAACCATCCAGTGGAAGAAAGACAGCATTTTCAACAATTGGTGCTGGCACAACTGGTTGTTATCATGTTGATGTTTTTAAACTGTAAAGTAAAAGCCATTAGCAGAAGGCTATCGCCTGAGTCATTTCAGAGAAGAGAAGGAAGCAATTGCCTTAGTCCCATGGTAGCAGTATTTCATGTGCACAAGTGACAGAGAAAGAGGCCTTGGGCTTTTGTCTTGTTTTGTTTTAGGATTCATAATACCATGCTCCATTTCTATCCTCTTTGGAAATAAAAATGGTTTGCCCCAGGGTCCATAGATCTTCCTATTAGAATTTATTTTTGAGATGATCAGTGATTGTGGGCCAGGCAGTCTGAGACAAGCACACTTAAGTTAAAGCACAGCAAGAGCTTGTAGCTCAGTAATTCATAAGCAAATTAAGATTTCCTTTCCATTAAGTTACTTGATTCTCCTGATGATTGAAAAATTACAGTGTCTATCAAATTTGTTCTTAGACATGCATTTATGCTCTTAAATTGATTTTAAGTAAATGCTTTCTTTGAAATTACAAAAGAGAGTAGATTTGAAACAGAGTAACAGGGTATAATAATTCACTTTCTTGTTCTTTATCATGTCTTACAACATTTGAACCATGAGACAATTTAAAATCCACTATTTACTCACTGCCTGTTATTTATGGAGTATTGTTTAATACTTCACATCTAAAAATCACTTCACCACACATTTCACTCATATTTCATGCAACCTTGGCATGATTATTCTACTTTAAAAATATAATCTGATGTTAACACTTCAATATCTGTTAAAGAAGAGATGATGAAGCATTAGAAGTTAAAATAAAGAAAAGAAGTTAAAAAGGATCCAAAGGATAAGAAAAGTCAAGGAACGTATGGTAGCACAACATCAGTTCATGAACACAGGAACTCTCTGTCCTGCGAGTGTAAGAAAGGAACATACCAAACACAAAGCAGAACACGAATTTACATGGCTACTGCCTGCACTAAGTATATCAAACAAGTTTATTCTGGGATCAGCCCTCTAGAATAGATCTAAAAGATGTTAGTTTAAAGCAGGCATATTTGTCTTCTGCCTCCTAAAATCTTTCCATCACCTCTTCTGGGGGCTTCCCTGAGTGTTGGGTTGTGTTCTACATGTATCAGTTAGGGTTGGATGTCTCCCAGTCAGTGATTAAATCTTCTACAATTGTATGTCCCTCTACTCTTGTAACTTCCATCGAAGCTACAGCAGACACTATGTTAAATCATGACAAATGAAAATACCACGTAGCACTAAAATAAATTTGGACATTCATCATTATTAATTTCCACAGGAGAGCTAATTTTCACATTTATAATTGAATTCCCCCTTTTAAAATTGTCAGTTAGTTATATAACTGTTAACTTTATGACTTACTGCATCATTTGCGTTATTAATCACAAATAATTTGATAAATATGACATCATAAATGTATTAATATATTAACCTTATAATATTTATATTTAGTTACTACTTGATAAACAAATATGGACACCAAATTATTTTAGGTTTTAATTTAAGATTATTTTCTGGAATATAAAATTGCTAATATAATTGGTCACAACCCTGTTTTGAAATGTAAACATATTGTATGATATGTTTAAACTTGAGAGTACCTATTTTCTATAAACCCTACGTTTTAGTTATATGATTTCATTCAAACTTTTTCTTACAGATTTACAAAATATAAAAACTATCATCATTTACACATCATTCACAGTTACCATACTATGCAACAGCATTCCAAATTTCTTGCCACGAATTACAACTTAAACAGAGTAATCAACTTCTGACATGACACCCTCTCTTCCACTTTTCCCTGGTATCCACCATTCTATTCTTATCATTTTAGATTCCTCATATGATCACAGTCATGTGGCTCTGATCGTCTGTTTCAGGATTTTTCATAGAACATAATGTTCTCTCTCTACCCATGTTGCCATCAATAACAGAATTTCATTGTTTTGTTAATCCTGAATAACACGTCATGAAATATAAGGATATTTATTTAGTCAAGATTTTATATGTATCATAACTCAAATGTAATATTATATATTCATAAATATTTAAATTGACACATACTTATAAAAGCTCATAAATATATGAGCTTCAAAGTAATGATTAAATTAAAATCCACTATTTTAACTGATAGTCTTATTAAAGAACCTCATATATGACATCTGTAATGATTATCAATTAAAATCGGGATTAGGTTACTACCCCTAAAAGCAAAGATCCAAGCAAATAAGTATTCCTCTAGTTTGTAATTTTGTATGATAGTTAAAACTGGAGAAGGGACTACATTTCTGGCATGCACTGTCATTTGAAGTATGATAGAAATTTGTGATAAAAAGACACTGGTCCTTTAATTACCTTATTTATTCTAAGATATGATTATGTTTCATTTCATAATTGATATATAATGATCATTTGAATAACATTGTTTATAGAAAAAACACCAAATCATGTAAGAAACTTGAGAGATTTCCAGAACTAGAACAGAAAACATTTTTTTTTTTCTGAACAGCAAGTCACCAACTAAGATTATAGCACAGTCAGCCTCTGAGGAAGCTATGAGGTCCAGTGACTATTGTCCATGTCTTCAGTGATGCATATCACATTCTTTATGAGGCTCAAAATTACTTGAGCTCAGTCTTTGGGCCTATAATTGTGTTCATGTCTAATACATTGTATAGAACACACAGAAGAACTGACTTTTCAAGGGGCTTTGGTTTCAAATCTGTTGTGTAAATTAGGCTAAGTAAAACACTAATTTTGCCCTTTGTCTCCTTGTTTGGAATTATTCATTGTTATGTTGTTTAATTCAGCATTCCTATTCAGAGTGCCTTAACTTCTTTGCACAGTTCTGTGCATAACACCTGAAATGGAAAAGGTCTACAATGTCAGAATTTTTGGTTTCTGTTCATAAATAAAATAGGAGACATCTTAAAGGAATGACTGGTCACATCTTGACTCTTACCTGCATCTGACCTCCTTTCAAGACTTGAACTTTCACCTGTGCTTTGCCTTGTAATGCTACTTTTGTTATTATTTCCTTGTATCTCCCTAGCTTCACCAGTTCCTGTCACTTCCCAATAGCATGATGCTGAAGACTGGATTTTACTATGTAAACGTTTTCAAGACACTGAAGATTTGAAGTATTTTTTAATATAGCCAACTTTTCTCATAACAAGTCCTTTATTTGAATCAGGTAAACACACGCATTGTTAACATCATGACTGTAGAAGATTACACTCCTTTTCATGGTTCCTTTTATTTATTATTGTTGTATTTCTTTATCTAGATTTGCTACTATCTTCCATATGTTCCTAGTGTGCTTCTTTCTACTTCATATCCCCCTTTTGACACAAGCCTTCTCCTGAATCACTTAACTTGACCTTTTCATTAAGCAACATAATATGTAGCCTCACTACAAACTCAGAGTCATAAAGACCAATCAGGAATGGATAGAATCTACTAAAAACATGAGCAAAAGCCAACACTCTGACCTATCTCATACATCAGTGTTTCAGAAAGAAAAAAAAAATTAAGTCGGTTTGAAAGGAAGAAGAGCAGGACATGGGAAGAACTGAAGAAGGGTAATAGGCATAAAATATATTGGAAGAAAAACATTTTCAATAAAATGGGGGGGGGGGAATCCAATTCTCAAATATTTTTAGTATCCCTCCACTGTATACAGCAATGATTTCTACATGGATGTGCATATACTACAACATGGACAACATACTGTATTCTAAATACAGCTTTACAGAAAAATGTTTTCTATATGTATGTGATAATTCCCTTGTCCAGATGTATAGTCAAAATATAACACCTACAGTGTATTTTATTCATGTACCATTCTAGCTTTTATTGAAAATATATGTTTAAAAAAGAATATAGTGTACACTGCTCTGCATTTTCTGTTAAATTGGTTGGAGTAAATAATGAAATATTTCATCTCTCAAAATAATGATGCTCTAGACAGATCAGAATGTTGGCTTTGACTCATCATTTTGTAAGATGCTATCTATGTCCAATTGGCCTTTATAATTCTGGGTTTTTAGTGAGGTAACATAATATATTGGAATGTCAAAACTGCTTTTTTTTTTTTTTCAAATTTCAAAAAGAAACAATTCCCTCAAGTTAGACCAGTCATTGGTTGGCCACTCCCACAAGCTCTGAGCCACCACTACCACAGTGCTTCTTGCAGGTAGGACAGGTTGATAGATTTTGTGTCTGGGTTGATGTCCTATTCTCACCATCCAGAGCCTAACCTGGTCACAGAAGATGACCAGTTCAGGCTCCATATCCTCTATTACTAGGAGTCCTTGCTAGGGTTACCTTCACAGGTTCCAGGAACTTTCCACTCCATGAAGTTTCCACACTACTCCTAAATGCTTACACATTTCACTCATCTCTCCCACAACTCTCTGCCTCCATCCTTTCCTCCCCACCTTAACCCTCCTTTACCCATCACTACCTGCCCTGAGTTCAATCACTCAATCTATTGTAATTCTTCTCCCTAGACATAAGTGAATATCCTTCATTTAATAGCTAATATGCAATTGTAAGTGAGTACATATGTTTGTATTTATGTGTCTTTGTTTCCTTGCTCAGGATGACATTTTTCCTATTTCAACCCATTTGCCTGTAAATTTCTTGATGTCAGTTTTCTCTAATACCTGTGAAATAATCCATTTGGTAAATGTATCACAATTTCTTCATCCATTTTCAGTTCAGGGATATCTAGATTATTTCCAGTTTCTGGGTATTATGAATAAAGCTATGAACATAATTTTAAAATAATGTTCTGGTGGCAGGATAGGGTATCATTGGGGTATGTGACCAAAAGTGGTATAGCTGTTTCATGACAGATATCAATTTTCAATGATTTTCTGTGGAATGACCAAATTGATTGACAGTGGATGTACAAGTTTACAGTCCCACCACCACTGGTGAAGTCTTTGCCTTGCTCTACATCCTTGCCAACATGAACAGTCATTTGGGCTATTTATCTTCGCCATTCTGGCAGGTATAATATGGAATCTTTGGGCCATTTTGATTTGCATTTTCATGATAGTTAAAGATGTTGAACATTTAACTGTTTCTCAGCTATTTGAAATCTCTCTAAAAATACCTGTCTGTTTAGACCTGTACCCCAAATTTAATTTGAATCTAACATTCTTCTTAAAATGTACATATTCCAACAATAGTTGTATGTATACTTCCAGTTGGTTCATAAATCCTCATTATATGTATATACCTAAATATATGTATCTATATCTAATCTATATCATATATATACATAACTATTATAAATCTATACAGTCATATTGTACGTAAGTTCTACATGCTGCTTTAGTAATTAGGTCCTTTAAATTCTAGTTCCTTATCTTTGAATTGCAATGTCATTCTTTCAAGTGATCTTACTAATGTAATCAAGTGATCTTACTCTGCAATCTTTGAGTTCTCCAATGACTTTCAAATTAAGTTTAATACAAATGGAGGTTCCTGTAGTTTACTTGCAAAAGCTCTCTTTTATGAGCTCCCTTCTATGAAACAAGCATATAAAGGTAAATCTATTTGGCTACAGGTTTAGAGTTCTTCTTGCTCTGATTTGGCCAGTTATTACTACATGGTCACACTGAGTTTCAAGGATGTGCTAGTTTCTGTACAAAACAATGTCATTCATAGTTGAACCAAGTACAGCATCTTTACCAGAAAGTAGCTCTTCATTTTTTAAAATGAGGACCCAGCATTCAAGTGTATATTTAGCAAACCACAAGACACCTACTTTTTTATTCTCAGCTGGCAAACAATTTAAAGTTTTCTTTTCTTAATTTTTCTTTTTCTTTTATTTATTTTTAATTTTTCAAGACATGGTTTCTTTGTGCATTCCTGGATATCCTGGAACTCACTCTGTAGATCAGGCTGGACTTGAACTCAGAAATCTACCTGCATCAATGTTTTCTTATTTTAGAAAACACAAGCTACTAAAAGAATGAAAATAAAGTTAAAACATAGCAAAAGCTGTACTGTAGGAAAAAGCATGATAATGTATGAGTTGTAAATAAATGGAAAAAAGACACATGAAAAAATATGTTAGAAATTTTATGAACACATGAGATGGGAAGAAATCTCAAATACTGTCAATAAATCATACACATACCTATTTCTGATATAAAAACCCCATCAAAACTACATATATAGAACTTTTGTTTTCAAAACTGTGATTACATGATATTTTTAAGATAATGGATTATATCAAGTTATAATGGAAGGGAAGTTCCATCAATTATAATAGTCTTAGGGTTTCTATTGCTGTGATGAGACATGACCATGGAAAACTTTCTAAGGGAAGACATTTAATTTGGGTCTAGCTTAGAGTTTCAGAGGTTCAGTCTATTATTAATGCAGGAACCATGGCAGGCATGGTGCTCAGGAAAGCATTGAAAGTTCTAAGTCTTGGTCCACAGACAGTAGAATGAGATCATTCTATAGTGGACATAACTTGAGCATATGACATTTCAAAGTCCACCCACACAGTAACACACTTTCTCCAACAAGGCCACACCTACTCCAAGAAAACCACATCTCCTAATACTTCCATTCATTCAAAGACATCAATCTATGTGGTCAAATATTTAAATCACCACAATACAGACATTCTGTGAGAAAAATCAGAATATGTAATTTACTAATGTTCATGTAATATAAAAACACAAGTTGAAAAATTCATGGAATTTTCTGATAACAAAATCCTCAACAAGTTATGGAAAGTACAAATAACACAATAGAAATCTCTATGACTTAAGTCTCTAATTAAAGGATAGATGTCCAAATAACTATCCAAATAGTGGTTACCTGTGTAATATGCTTATAATGAAGTATTAAAAACAAAAAATAGATTCATCTAATTACAAAAATACAGCCACATAGTCTTTAAGAAAAGCTCCAGTGTATAATATTGTCAATGCAAAAACACAACTTTTACATTGAATATGAGATAGTTAATTTTGTATCTAAATTATGTGTTGGCAATATATACTAGAGACTTTTCTTATGTTGTAACTCAAATGATTTGTAGAAATCAGAGAAAAATTTTCCAATCTAAGGAAAGAGGTGCTAACCAAGGTTCAAAAAGCATAAGACTCACGAAATAGACAGGACCACAAAAGTAAATTCTCCACTTCAGAAGTGTTTAAAAATTTTTTTTTTCTTTTATCCCAACTTGCCAAGTGGTATAACAGCTTTATGAGACTTAGAGAGAAGTAATTATATGATTATCTGTCTTTTCTCATTATAAATACACATAAAGTTATTGTGGATACATAATTGGAATTTTCCATTTGAGTCATAACCTAGCAAATAACAGTTGTGTTCATAAGTTTATCAGCTGTATTTTATCTTGAGGGCATTATTTCTTTTGTTTTTGTTCTTTTGTTGTTGTTGGGTTTTTTGTTAGTTTGTTTATTTGTTTGTTTTTCTGAGACAGGGTTTCTCTGTATAGCCCTGGCTGTCCAGGAACTCACTTTGTACACCAGGCTGACCTCGAACTCAGAAACCTGCCTGCCTCTGCCTCCCGAGTGCTGGGATTAAAGGCGTGCACCACCACACCAGGCAAAGACATTATTTCTTGAGGTACTCAATTTCCACCGGATCGTGCAATATGTCTTTTGCCTCTTCACCAAAGTTCTTTGAGCCTTGAAGAGAAAGATTTGATGGAGACATACAATTTAGCATTTAGTGAGCGTATCAAGATCTTTCAATCTCTGCACAGTGTTTATTTATAGGTCTGCATTTGATTCCATCTACTGCAGGTAAAATCTTCGCAGAAGATGGCTGAGCAAGACAATAAATTTAAAATTAACTTTCTCTAATGCTGTCCCAGTGCTCAGTAGACAAACCACATTTAAAGGCAAGCCCCATTACCAGCAATAGATGGGCAAGTTAGAGCAAACTCAGTGGTACTTTTCTAGATATTTGTCTCATAATGATCTGTCTGGGGAATTTTCTTGGTGCTATGAAGAAAGAACAACACGCATACAAAGCCAGGCACCCTAAAATGCCAGCAGATTTTAAAGGCCATGAAAATCAAAGCGTATTAAAACAGTGTATAACACATTAGGTACCTAGTTCAGACCACTATATCCAGAAATATGACAGTCATAATCAAGGACCATATACTTGTGAAATTCTTAAATTTTAAATATTAATAAATACGAATAAACAATATTGTGAGGTAATATGTGTTCATTACAATGATACACATTAGAATCTTATTCACAAATAGAAAATATGATAATTGGAGTAAGTTGTTTTTCTTGAGAAGGTATACAAGTATTGAAGGAATAAAAGAAATTCTGAAAATAAGTACAACAGAAATCCATGTCTAACAATTGTCTTCAAATATGTAAAATCACATGTTCATAGCTCATGCTAAATAAATTTTAAAATACATTTTAAATTTATTTTTGACATATTCAAGTTATGTTTATCTCTAATTTGCAAAAGATAACAAAATAACACAGCAACTTCTCTACCACATATTGCTATATTTCCAAATAGAATATCTCTGAGCATATTATATTTCATTAACAAGTCATATTAATGAGCTGTGTTTCTTTTCATCATCATGAAAGTTTTATGTGTATATTTTTATATATTTATATATACACATATAAATTAATTCTATCAGAACAATGTCTATTTCTTTTAATGATATCTATATCTATATATCTATATTTATCTATCTACCTATCTATTTAATTCCAATCATTTGCATGCTCAGAACCATTATTATATTTTATATAATTATATATTATACTATATATTTATATATAGCATATAATAATATATAGCAGCATAAATATATTACAGGTAACATATTGTTATACATTTATGCTACTGTAAATTCTACTTTATTTGAATCAATTAATTAAATTATTAAGTGTATGAAATGATTTTCTTCAAAAAATCTGTTTTTTAATATAATTTTATTTGTGTTTCATTTTTACACTCCATATTCCATTCCCCACCCTTCCCTATCCACCCTCTGACTGCTCCAGATCCCACCCCTCCTCTCCACCCTACCCCATCTCCACTTGGATGCCCCCAACCCCACCTCACCAGACCTCAAAACTCCTGGGGCCTCCAGTCTCTTAAGGGTTAGGTGCATCATCTCTGAATGAACACAGACCCGGAAGTCCTCTACTGTATGGATGTTGGGAGCCTCATATCAGTTGTTGTATGCTGTCTGTTTGGTGGTCCAGTGTTTGAAAATTTTGGGGGGGTCCAGATTAATTAAGCTGAATTAGGGAAGGCTCAAACAAATCTGTTAATGATGTTTAGTATGATAATAAATTAGGGTAAAAGACATCAATTGTCTCAATACATGCTAAAATGGCATTTTCAAATTTAACTTGGAGGCTGTAGAGATGACTCTGAATAAATCACTCTTATATAGGGCCCAAGTTTAGTTTCCAGAATCCATGTCTGTGACTCATCATTGACTATAGTTCAAGTTTCTGGTGGTATTGTTCTTTATCTAACCTTTTCAGGTATCTGCATGCTTGTGGATATATCCACACACAGACACATATAAATATACACAATGAAAATAAAACAAATCTTCAAAATTGATTTTTCTTGTCAAAACATATCTCAGCATACAGTAGAGCATAAAGTATATTACAAAATAAAACCTTTACTTTGAATCCAGATTGTTTACAATCTCACCGTAATTATTTCTCATTCACTTCTAAATGAAGAATATTTTCAAATGTGCAACCATAATACAAAATTCTTAGAGCAATTCTGCAATTGCTTCTCTTCTGCCTTGGTGCATTTTAGATTTAATATAGTTTCCTTAGAAAGTCAAAGAGCTTTTCCCAAACTACATCTTGAAACCATAAGAAACATGTTCTTTGGCCCAATGTCTACTACTTCCCATTTCACACATATATTTTAGAAACCACAGATTAGAGGCATGTTTCCTTTCTTGAAGAATAACACTTTTGTGTAAATCTACAGTTATTAGTCATTAATGCCATTTGTGGATATATCTTTAGAATGTGAGCCAAACTCACATTTACTCAAGGAACATCACAGATCAGGCTGGGATTAAACCCCAGAATAAACCTTTTTATCCTATTAAGCTTGTTCAACTTCCTCTTTTTCTACATAAGTTGGAATATTATTAATATTCTCCAGGAATCACTGCTGAAACTTTGACTCAGTTGAATGTACTTCAAATGTGTAAATTACCTTCAATACCTTTTAGGAAATTTTGAGTTGAATAGGGCAAGTTCAGCAGTTATGAATTGGGAAGTAAGAAAAACATAGTTTTTGAAACCTGAAGTTTCTGCCTCCTTATTCCTATATTCTCTTCATTTTATAATACCATGGGTAGGTAAGGGAATTGTGAATGATAATAAATGTGCAACTAAATAGCTACATCCATGCCAAAGACATCAAGCAAATCTGTTATGTATCTTCTCTGAGTTTTGATTTTCATGCTTCCTATAGAGGTAAATTTTAAATATATGTGAAATAGAAACCCATGTGTCATATAGGATATGATCTAATTAATTAATAAAATAGTTATAATATCTGTATTCCCCAAATTAGGTTTTATATTAGGATGTAAGTACACTACTATAAGTTCTTTTAGTTAAACCATGTAATGACCCTGAAAATACACAGACCACTCACCCAGATGTAGGAGAAAAACTGACTGACAGGCCCACTCTTGACAGTCTACTTCATGCCATGGCCTCTTTCACCACTCTCCTGCAGCCAGGCAGTAACCAGGGCAAAGTACCAATTCAGATCCCTAGAATCACCCAAAAGCCCCATCCTTCAATAGGCTTCCCAACAATTTGACAGTAGTAGTCCCTTTCTCTTCAACTGTTTCCATTCGACCTTATTCCAGAGACTAAGTGTTGTTGCAATTGTCTTAATTCCTTTATCTTCTAAAGAAGATAAGAACCCTGGTTATACCCTTTCTTTAGAGTTTCCTTTTCCTCTTCCCTTTAAATCTTTTTTTACTTATACATCCATGTTGTCAGTTCTTCTTGGACTCATAATCTGACAGGTTTGCTCTGTGTGTGACATTGAGTTTTATGTTTACATTATATTTTATTTACAAGTAGGATTTCACAAAATGGAAAGAAAGAAGTTTGAAACATTCTTCAAATGTACTGAATATATTTTCATCAAATGTAATACAAATCACCACATACTATACAAAGAGAAAGAAAAAATAAATAAGCTACTGAATGTTTTAAATCCTTAAAATGATAAGCATATCTCCCTTCTAGGTTGGGCTTAGTTGTTTGATTTTTAATTACAAACCTGTTGTTTTAGAATCAGTAAAACCAAGATCTAATGTTTTCATTGTAAATATATCTTTTCTCAATATGGATAGGAATAATAAAAATTCAATTACTTGTAGCTAATGTCTTGGCAAATAACAATTTTGGTCTCAAAAGTTATACTAATAAAATACCTTGCCTTGTTTATTTACAAATATGTGCTTACATGTTTGACAGTCAAAGAAGAAAGATAAATGGTAAGGTACACATTTTGTACATCTACTTTAGTTCAGAGGCCCTTGGGAAAAACAGTGAATAAATCCCTAATGTATTAGTGACAATTTGATTTTATTATTGGCTTTCTTAATTTTAAAAATAGCATCTTTTGAAGAACTAGCTAACTTATTTTTAGCACTATTTTGAAGCAAGTGAGAGGTTTTTAAGTGAGCTTCTGAAGGATGGAAAATTGAGAAGTTCAGGAACTTCTCAAGGTCATATCTAAAAAAGAGTCCAGGTAAAGTCAATCTGTAGTAACTGCACAGCTAGGCTAATTGACGAGTCTGATTGCTTAAATGCCTTTGGCTTTCTGAAATTAGTTATAGAGTTTGCACATTTATGCTTGGAAAACTGGATTTTTCCCTTTCATTGATTTATAGAACTTGAAAAAACATTAACTAAATTATACCAGGCTAAGTTTTAGAACTCTAAATTTCTTGGATTTTATCCACTTTTATAATGTCATTCTGACTATTTAAACATAGAGGTTGTGTTTTTGACACCTGTGTTATGGCAATACTATTAGCAAAATAGCCTATGCAAAGTTGATGAGAACTTGGACAAACATTTTAACAACTAAAGCCTTTTAAGTAGTTACCATGCCACCAAGAATCTTCCACTCATCTGACAATCACTGAAGATTGATAGGTGTGTGTGTGTGTGTGTGTGTGTGTGTGTGTGTGTGTGTGTGTGTGTGTGTGTGTTACTTACATGTGGTCTGGAAAATGCTACTGAGGACTTCCTCATGTATTTGCTATTAGTTTTCTTCTTGCCAATCATTTCAAAAGTTGCAGTGCAGTATTTTATGAAACTATATAAAATTATTTGTATCTTTCACAGTGTGCTTCATACCTCTCCCTTTATCTATCTATCTATCTATCTATCTATCTATCTATCTATCTATTACTTAAAAATAGACATCAGTTCATTTCTAGTTCATTTTTAGATGAGAATGGAAACAGTTTCTTACTACTGTATTTTAACACTGGTCTTGAATAAGAGCTAAATAAGGTGTTTTTCCCATTCCTTCAGTATTCTTTGAAATCCTTAAGTTTCTATAGCATTCACAGGCTTATTTTTGAAATAAGATATTACACCTCTTACTGTTGTATTAAGAAGTATTTTATAATTGCTAGCTTAGTTTCAAGTTGTTTGTCTCTATTATAATATTTTTTATTAAGGAAAGAGGAAAAGGAAGAAATAAAAAAAAAGTAGTAAAGGAAAATGAGAGAGGGGAAGGGGAGGGAGAGGGGGAGGAAGAGGGAGAGTGAGAGAGGGAGGGGGAGGGAGAGGGAGGAGAGGAGGAAGGCCTGCAAGTAGTCAGAGTGGCTGTGGTGTCTCCTAGGCCTATAATCCTAGCATACAGGAGAAGACATGTGAGATGTACAAAGGTCACCATCATCTGATTAGAGTTAGGGTGACTAGCTTAAACTCTAGGGGATCTTGTTTCAAAATTATACATGGCAACACAAAATAGACTAGGAAGAAAATTCTCAGTACTTTAGGGTGTCAATGAGGTAGGGACTCACAATTCTCTTACCTCATCACTCCTATTTCTAGTGATACCTAGTATCTTTCTGTGACTTCATGATATTAGTCACTGTAGTCAAACATATAAGTTTAGACATTGAAGAGGGGTTCCAAACCTTACATTTCTGCTTGTATCCTTCTCTATCGCTTTTAATGCACTCATGACATGTTGTTAGCACCCATTCACCTAATGTCAACATTTGGATTCAAGTAAACTTTATTGATAAAATACTAATACAGACTTTAATATTACATTGTTTTGAATATTACCTATGGGTTAATAGTTATACTGATATGGCTTTTAAACATTTTATGTCTGTCCTAAGTGTAATGAATTTCATTTATATGAATCTCATTATTTTACTATGAAAAATTTAGTAGCACTTATTGTACTTAAGATATCTTAACAGTAGATATTTCTTGTCTTACTTTCTGATATCTTATTCTATTTCACTGATACTTTCTTCTTTACTAACTATCCCTACTTGTTTACATTTAAAGAGATTTTGTTTGTTTGCTTTTGCTTTGAGACAGCTTCTTACTTTACAACTCAGGGTTGTCTAAGATTGATAGGAATCCTCCTACTGTAATCCCTGGAGATTACAGATGGGAGCTACCTTGATTGCCTAAGAGGTTATTTTTTTTAATTGAATACAATGCAATATGATTACATCTACACAACACTACATTCTCCAATTAAATTCCCTCCAATATGACACACAACACATACCTGACCGTCAGTTTCATCCCTCTGCCGTGCCTCTCTCACATAACACACTAAGGCCATAACTACATGGTAAGTCCCTATTGCTGGATAGACCACAGAGTTTTGCTACAGGACATAGAGAAATCAGCCTGAATTCCACGTGAAAATGTCTTCCCTACTGGCTACATTTCTTAGTGCCAGAAGGTAATACGCAGGCAGATAGGGGAGAAGAGACATCAGTGGTCTTACCCAGTACTACAAATAACCACCCCGCCCCCCACCCCCGAAGGAGAAGTTTGTCAACTGCTTCAATACTGACGTAGCTGCTATGGAATGATTCAACCTCATCACATTCTGATTATTCTGATTTTCTGTGTCAAGTGCACCATGGAAAATTAACAGTGGACACATGCTCAAAAGAGAATTATATTCCCTTTCCTAGTGAAAGAAAGATGAAATTTCAAGACCTGTAAGTCATATATAAAGTACTCAGAAATTGCTGGTTGTTTGTGAGTCTAGAGCCTGCCTGGGGCTGAGAAAAAAGAAAAGCAAACCTGGGTATGCCCCGTAGTTAAAATATTCCTGGGAACAGCTTAACCTTAAAGATAAAGAGGAATGTGAGGACATAACAGGGCTATCTAAACTGAGTCAACAATTCACAGAACTCTGACACCCTGCACGTACATGTAATTTTTCTGCTGATGTTTGAATAAGCCAATAGTGTGTCGATATGCTGAATTCCACACCTTTAAGACCCTTAACCCATAAAAACTCCTAGCTTCATAGCCTCGTGGCCAACATCTGTTATCTCCTGTGTGGGATGCATGTCGGTTCAGAGCTCCATAATTAAATGACCTCATGTAATTATATCAAGATGGTCCTTCGCGATTTTTTGGGTGCACACTGAATCAGGAATTGAGTTGGGGTTTCCCCACTAGGTTCTATCACTAGCAACTAACCATTGTGAATAGTTTCACCAATAAGGGACATGGCATGAAGAACACCCTTATGATCTATGCTCAGATTAGGCTTGCTGTGTTTTCAGCAAGTCTTGTGCAAGTAGCAACACATGAGCTCCTGTCAGTTCATGAGTGTAATAGTTATGTCATCCTCAGGAGACAGAATATCCTAGCACTCTTCTTCACCCTTAAGACCTTCCATTCTTTCTACTTCCTCTTCAACAGGGTTTCCACAGCTTTGGCCAAGCTTGGAGGGGGCACAAGTGTTAACTTCTATGCTCCATTCAGGCCTGAGTCCTCAGTCTGTGATTCTCTGCACTTTGACCAGAAGCATCTCATCTTTCATTAATTACTTCACATGGAAAGAAAAGTTGATCTGACAAAGTTTAAGAATAGTCTGTATCTATGAGTTTATTTAGAAGGTATTTTTTGGGGGTGGGGCGACGAGACAGGGTTTCTCTGTGTAGCCCTGGCTGTCCTCTAACTCACTCTGTAAACTGGTCTCAAACTCAGAAATTCTCCTGCCTCTGCCTCCCAAGTGCTGGGATTAAAGTTGTGCGCCACCAGGCCTGACTTTAGAAGGTAATTTTAATGAAATGGAAACTTCCAGTTCTTTGGAAAATTAGTTCTATCAAATAATGTTTTGCTGGGGCACACAGGTGAAAGAAGGTCTTGCTAAAGCAAATGCATGAAAGACTCTTTTTTTGAAGCAGATACGGGGGAAAGGATGTTTTGATATAGCGAACATGTGAAAGGACCTGGAATGAAGGAGTATAAATATGATCCCATAGACAGTGGGAGATGAGCACGGAACCTCGGTTTGGTTTGCTCTGCCTTGTTATTCTTCACGAAAGACACACATATATTGGTTCTCCTTACATAGCACTGTTAAATTGTGATAACTCTGCCATTGAGAGAAACTTGCCAAGAACTGCTTGTGAGGTTCCTGAGGCAGCTTTCTGCTTCTGCAGCCTCATCCCAGGCGAGGTGGTGAGGCTGTTGGTTTCTTCAGGATTGACTTACAGGTGCTTAATGTCTGATGTCTCCTTGTTGAAAGGACTGGACTACAGGTGCTGGTTCTTGTCTGGTAGCTACCTGCTTTGAGGACTGGTCTGTGGCTCCTGAATCATATATGGTGTTTGATATGGAACTGAACTGCTGACAAAGAAAATCAATCTTGTCCCCAAAGAAATATTGCTGAACTGCTCCACTTCCCCTGTATCCTAATAACTTTTTTCCCACTACCTCTGCTGGGTGGTGGGCTAGAGGAGAGGTTGAGTCCTCTAAAAAGCTCTAAAAGTAGGTTCCCAAAAATGTATGTAAAACTTGACAGCTCTGACAATTAGCAAAATTACCATTGCACATTCTACTGTAGGATATAGTTTACAGTATTAAGGATGAAATTTCTTCTTGCAAAGTCAATCCCAAAACAGATCAGAAACCAGTGATTCACTTACAACAATCATGTCGATATTGTATTGTATACCTATAGCTACATTTCTCTTGGATAATGGTTATTAAATTATGCAGTGTCCAGGTCCAAATCAGACCATTGATGTGTTTTCTCCCTGAGCATCCTCCAAAACAGCATGAAACCTATGTAGAAGAGAGGAATTTCTAGGCGAGATACAGATTAAATTTCTAGTAATTTCTTTGCAAAAGTGGGTGGTATTTTCAGCAGAATCATCTTTCCCATATAGATATTGTAAGGAAATAAGGAGAGTGGTAACCTGTGTGGTTTTGGAGCCTTCCTCATATGGCCTGACGAATAAATTATAGGGAGGCATCTTGTGCCTAGCCTTGTGATAATCATTGAATAAACGTGTCTACATAGGCTCATGAATGCAGAACAAGTTCTCAAGCTCATTTAATCTTTTAAAACATATTTTGAGATTAGCTTACTAATTAGTTGGTTCCTTTCAAGTTTTTTCATGTGTACTTAGTTTTGGTTTATCCAACTATTATTTATTATACGTATTGTCCACGGCCCTCACCTCCAGTTAATCCTTTAATCTCCCATATCTTTCACATAGCAAATATTATACAACACATCAAATTTTATTTATATTCTTTTTGCCTAGCCCTCTTTTTTGGTTTCATTTCCTGACACACCTGCTCCCATCACTGTTTAAGGCTTTCCACACTTAGCCAATATCTCTACTTTGTAGCTGTTTAAAGCAAACTATATTGATTTCATGAAATCAGATGCCCCTTACTTTGCTACAGCATTGGAGAAGCCAAATCATAAAAAGTACTAGCATGGGCGTTAAGCCCTAGTTTTGATAAAGACATCAGAAATCAACTCTTAGAGCACAATTGCTTCTATAGCTGCCAATTGACACCACATTATCACAGGAACACTATGATATGGGCAGTGATTCATAAACACCTGCGTCTCCAGGACACTGAGGGGAAATAAAACCTGCACTTTATTCCGTTCTCATATAAGTTATCAGCTACTAGAACCAATATATAGAGAAACACATCAAGAACTTAGTTTCAAAAAACTGTGAGGAAACAAATTTTAAGTTTACCAAACTCTGTCAATTCAAACACTGCTTGAAAGAAATTTTTTCAGAATATTTTTCAGTCTGTGTATGAGGAAAGGGCACTATGTTACACCCTGTACTAGCTGAACACAGTAAGGAGACCAATACAAGGATGAGACAAAATGGTTAATTTTAAATTGAATAACTGTTGTCTTAAATGCAAAGAATTTAATTAATATTTAGAAACATGTTCACTTGTTTATTCTTTAAACCTTTTTATTAATTTTTCATATATTATTTTTGGATCATATATTTTCACTCCCTCAGCCCTTCCCCAATTTCCCCAACATTCCTGTAGAATTCATATGCTTTTCCTCTTTTATCCTCTCTCAAAAACAAAAACAATAAGACAAAAAAACAAAACAAACATGCCAATATAACACACACAAAAAACCCACAAAATACAAAGGGTATGAAATTTGTTTTTGTTGTTGTTTATTTGTTTGTTTGGGCTACCCACTCTTGTGCATGACACTAGCCTTGAAGACAGCCTATTTTCCTCTTCCCAACAGTTATTGATTACAAATAGCTTCTTGGTTAAGTATGATATTTTGTGTCCACTTACCATCTCATTACTAGGACTTTTGTATATTTTGACACTCTGAAGAACTTGTGGAGTCTTTGTGAGCTCATGTTTATCAGACCTGTTATGTTTAGATAGTGTTCTTGCCTTGAAGTTATCCACCACCTCTGGCTCATTCTGTTTTCAGTTCTTCATAGACTTTTGAGCCTTGAGAGGAAGGTTTTTGAAAGAGGCTGAGTGCTCCTAAGTCCTTCACTTTCTGCACATTGTCCAGTTGAAAATATGTGTTAATAACCACCTACTGCAAGAAGTTTCTTCCTTGAGGGTTTAGTGATACTCTGATCTATGAGTATAGCAATATGCCACTAGGCATCATTTTATTGCTACTCTCTTTTGCAAAATAGTAGTTTTTTTTTTTCTTTAAGGCCCACAACCTAGCTAGTTTCTGTTTATTTTTTATTTACTAATATACTTGTTTACAATCCAGCCATTGACTCCCTTTTGGTCCCCCATAATTTGTCCATCCTGTTCCTCCTTCCCCTGTCTCCAAGAGGATGCTCCCTCCAATACCAGGCACCCACTTCCCTGGAGACTCAAGGCTTTGGAGGATTAGACTCATCTTCTACTGAGGCCAGACCAGGCAGTCCTCTGCTATGAATGTGCCAGGGTCTTCGGACCAGTGCTTATAGGCTACATGGTTGGTGGCTGAGCTTCTGGGAGGTGCGAGGGGTCCTGTCTATTTAAGATTGCTGGCCATCCTAGGGGGTCACTCTTCAATTCAGCTTCTTTAATCCTTCAGCTTATTCAACCATAGGGGCCCCCAGCTTCAGTCCAATGGTTGGATGTAAGTATCTGCATCTGTCTCAGTCAGCTGTTGGGTAGACCTCTCAGAGAGTAGCCATGCTAGTCCCCAGTCTGTAAGCACATCACAGCATCAGCAATAGGGTCAGACTTTAGTCCTCCCTGCCCTATGAGATGGATCTCAAGTTGGGCTGGTCACTGGATTACCTTTCCTTCAGTCTCTTTTCATTTTTTGTTTCTGCAGTTCTTTTAGACAGTAACAATTCTGGGTCAAAAATTTTGACTTTGGGTTTGTAAAACCATCCCCACTTGGGGACTCTTTCTATCTACTGGAAGTGGACTCTTCAAGTTCCCTCTCTCCACTGTTGGGCATTTTGGCCATGGTCACCTCCCGTAAGCACTGAGAATTTTTCACCTTGCAAGTCTCTCACACTTTCAAAGGGGTCCGCATCACAACCACCCATCCTTGAGGCTACATATTTCCATTCATTCTGCTGACCCTATATGCTTCTTTCCTGTCTCCCTCCATACCTGATTCTGCTGATTTTTCCCCCCTCACCCTACCCTCTCCCACCCAGGTCCCACCCTGCCTCTGCCTTCTGTGATTATTTTCTTCCCCACTTCTGAGTGTGATTGAAGCATCCTCACTTGGGCCCTCTCTTTGTTAACATTTTTGAGTTCTGTGGATTGTATCCTGGATATTTTGTGCATTTGTGGCTAATATCCACTGATTAGTGAGTTCATACCATGCATGGACATTTGGGTCAGAGATACCTTACTTTTTATTCAATTTCTCTTCTATTAGATTCATAGTATCTAGTTTTATGTCTAGGTCCTTGATCCACTTGGATTAGAGCTTTGTGCAAGGTGACAAATATGGATCTATTTTCCTTTTTCTACTTACAGAGTTCCAGTTAGTCCAGCACCATTTATTGAAGATGCTTTTGCCCCCGTGTATGTTTTTCTGCTTCATTGTCAAAGGTCAAGTGTCCATAAGTGTATGGGTTTATATATGGGTCTTCAACTCTATGCCGCTGTTTTATCTCTGTGTTTCTGTACCAATACCATGGAGTTTTTATCACTAAGCTCTGTAGTACAGCATAAGGTCAGGGATGGTGATTCCCATAGAAGTTATTTTATTCTTGAGAATTAGTTTCACTATCCTGGGTGTTTTTTACTTCTCTATGTGAAATTGAAAATTGCTCTTTCCATGCCTTTGAAGAATTGTGTTTTAATTTTGAAGTGGATTGTATTGCATCTGTAGATTGTTTTTGGTAATTGTTAATCCTATTGGTCCATGAGTATGGGAGATCTTTCCATCTTCTGAAGTTTTCTTTGATTAATTTCTTCAGAGACCTTGAAGTTCTTTTCACACAGATCTTTCTATTGTTATGTGAGAGCTACCTCAAGATATTTTATATTACTTTTGACTATTGTGAAGGGTATTGTTTCTCTATTTTCTTTCTCAGCCCATTTATCATTTGTATAAAAGAAGGCTCCTGATTTGTTTGAGTTAATTTAACTTCCAACCACTTTGCTGAAGTTGTTGATCAGCTGTGGAAGTTCTCTGGTAGAATTTTTGGGGTTGCTTATGTATACTATCTTATCATCTGCAAATAGTAATACCTTGACTTCTGCTTTGCCAATTTGTATCCCCTTTAATCTTCTTTTGTTGTCTAATTTCTTTAGCTAGAACCTTGAGGTATATTGAATAGATATAGAGGAAGGGGCACCCTTGTCTTGTCCCTGCATTTAGTAGGATTGCTTCAAGATCTCTCCCTTTAAATACTGGCTGTTGGTTTACTGTATACTGCTTTTATTATTTTTAAAATTTGGGCTATGAAGTACTCATCTCTTCAATACTTTTAACATGAAGGAGTATTGAATTTCGTCAAAAGCTTTTTTCAGCATCGAATAAGGTAAACGTGCGTTTTTTTTTTTTTCTTTTGAGTTTGTTTATATAATTGATTGTATATTAAGCCATCCATGTGTTCCTGGGATGAATCATATTTGATCATACTGAATGATGACTTTGATCTGTTCTTGGATTCAGTTTGTTAGAGTTGTTTTGGGTATTTTTGCCTCAATATTCATAAGGGAAATTGGTCTAAAATTCTCTTTCATTGTTGAGTCTTTTGTGATTTATGTATCAGCATAACTGTGGCTTCATATAATGAATTATGTGGTATTCTTTTTGTTACTATTTTGTGGAATAGTTTGAGGAGTATTGGTATTATTCTTGTATGGTCAGGAAGTATTTTGCTCTAAAACCACCTGACCCTTTCTTCCTTCCTTCCTTCCTTTCTTTCTTTCTTTCTTTCTTTCTTTTTTTTCTTTCTCCTTTTTACCTTAGGGGTAATCGGACTGTATAAATAGTTTACTTACTCTTCATTTAACTTGAGTATGTGGTATCTGTTTAGAAAATCATCCATTTCATCTATATTTTCCAGTTTTGTTGAGTGTATGCTTTTGTAATATAATCTGGTGATTTTTTTTGGATATTTTATTTATTTATATTTCAAATGTTATCCCCTTTCCTGATTTTCTCCCCAGAAATCTCCTATTCTATCCGCCCACCTACTGCTTCTATGAGAGTGTGCCTCCACCCATCCACCCACTTCCCACCTTCCTACCCTCGCATTCCCCTACACTGGGGCATCAAGTTTTCACAGGACCAAGGGCTTCTTCTTCCATTGATGCCACACAAGGCTATTCTCTGCTACATATATGGCTGAAGCCAGGTGCATATATGTACCTCCATGCATACTCCTTTGTTAGTGGTTTTAGATCCTGGGAGTTCGGGTTGATTAATGTTGTAGTTCTTCCTATGGGGTTGCAAACCCTTCAGGTCTTTCTATAACTCCTCCATTGGAGACCCTGTGATCAGTTCAGTGGCTGGTTGCAAGCATCTGCTTTTGTGTATATCAGCATCTGGCAGAGCTTCTCAGGAGACAACATTATCAGTCTCCTGTCATCATTCACTTCTTGGCATCCACAATAGTGTCTAGATTTGGTGACAGTATATGGGATGGATCTCCAGGTAAGGCAGTCTCTGGATGTTCTTTCCTCAGTCTCTCCACACTGTATCTTTGTATTTGCTCCCTTGAGTATTTTGTTACCCCTTCTAAGAAGGAGGGAGGCACCCACACTTTGGTCTTCCTTCTTCTTGAGCTTCATGTTGTCTGTGAATTGCATCTTGGGTATTCTGAGCTTTTGGGCTAATATCCACTTATCAGTGAGTGCATACCATGCATGTATTTTGTGATTGGGTTACCTCACTCAGGAAGATATTTTGTAGTTCCATCTATTCACCTAAATATTTCATGAATTTATTGTTTTTAATAACTGAGTAGTACTCCATTGTGCAAATGTACCACATTTTCTGTATCCATTACTCTGTTGAAGGACATGTGGGTTTATTCCAGCCTCTGAGTATTATAAATAAATCTTTTATGAACATAGTGGAGTATGTGTCCCTATTATATATTGGAGTATCTTCTGGGTATATACCCAGGAGTGGTATAGCTATGTCCTCAGGTAATTCTTCTTCCAATTTCTGAGGAACCACCAGACTGATTTCTAGACTGGTTTTACTAGCTTATAGTCCCACCAACAATGGAGTAGTGTTCTGGTAATTTTTTGAATTTCCTTGGTTTCTGTTGTTGTCTTCCTTTTCATTTCTGATTTTCTTGATTTGGATATTATCTGTGTCTGTTAATTTGGCTAAAGGTTTATCTATCTTGTCAACTATCTCAAAGATCCAGCTCTTGGTTTTGTTTATTCTTTGTATTGTTTCCTTTGTTTCTAATTCGTTGATTTCAGCCCTACATTTGATTATTTCCTTCAGTTTACTCATTTTGGGTATCGTGGGTATTTTAGAGCTTTCACGTGTGCTGTTAAGTAGCTAGTGTAGGAACTCACCAATTTCTTCTTGAGGGAACTTGGTGCTATGAATTGTTCAGGTTCTACAGATATGTCGGCTTTCTGTTGTTGTTGTTGCTATTGAAGTCTAGCCTTAGTTCACAGTGATCTGATAGGATGCATGGGATTATTTCAATCTTCTTGTATCTGTTGAGGCTTCTTTTCTGACCCGCTATATTGTCAGTTTTGGAAAAGGTAATATAAGATGCTGAGGAGGTAGTATTTTTGTTTGTTTGTTTTAGGGTGAAATATTCTCTCTGTATTTATTAAAACCATTTGTTTCATAACCTCTATTAGTTTCACTGTGTTTAGCTTCTGTTCCAATGATCTGTCCATTTTTGAGAGTGCTGTGTTGAAGTTTACCTCTGTTATCATATGAGGTGCATTGTGTGTTTTGAGATTTAATAAAGTTTCCTTTATTGATGTGGTTGGCCTTGAATTTGTTGCATAGATATTCAGAATTGAGTCTTCATTGTGGTAGAATTTTTCTTTGATGAGTATGAAGTATCCTTCCCCATCTCTTTTGAAAACTTTTGATTGAAAGTCTAGGGAATTGAATGGCTACTCTAGCTTGCTTCTTAGGACCATTTTCTTGAAAAACATTTTTCCAGTCTTTCATTCTGAGGTGATATATATGTTTATCACTGATTTGTGTTTCTTGTAGGAAGCAAAATGGTGGATCCTGCTTGCATATTCAGCCTGTTAGCTATTTGATATTCTGTAGTCTTTTGTACATTTATGGCCATATATTACTTTGGTTGTGGAAGTTTCTCTCTATGAGTTTTTTGAAGATGTCTTCTGGTCTTTTGTGTCTTTGCTTTCTTTTATTCCTGTTATTCTTAGATTTGGTCTTTTCATTATGTCCCAGGTTTCCTGGATGTTTTGGGTTAGGAGCTTTTTATGGTTGATATTTTCTTTGGCTGTTGGGTCAGTATTTTCTATGGTCACTTCTAAGCCTATGATCTCTCTCTCTCTCTCTCTCTCTCTCTCTCTCTCTCTCTCTCTCTCTCTCTCTCTCTCATTATTTTTGGTTTAGTTATACATTTTTGTGTTAGTTAGGGCTTTACTGCTGTGAACAGACACCATGACCAAGGCAATTCTTATAAAAAACAACATTTAATTGGGGCTGGCTTACAGGTTCAGAGGTTCAGTCCATTTTCATCAAGGTGGGAGCATGGCAGTATCCAGGCAGGCATGGCGCAGGAGGAGCTGAGAGTTCTATGTCTTCATCCAAAGGCTGCTAGTGGAAGACTGACTTCAAGGCAACTAGGGTGGGGATGTTATACCCACACCCACAGTGACACACCCATTCCAACCAGGTCACACCTATTCCAACAAGGCCACACCTTCAAATGGTGTCACTCCCTGGTCCAAGGATATATAAACCATCACAATTTTCTTTATTTACATTTCAAATGTTATCCCTTTCCTTGTCCCCCCCCCCAAAAAAAACCCTCTTTTCCACCCTGCCCCCCCCCCTCGGCTTACCAACCCACCCTCTCCTGCTTCCTGGGCCTGGCATGACTTTATACTAGAGCATAGAACCTTTACAGGATCAAGGGCCTCTCCTCCCATTGATAACTAACTAGGCTACCCTTTGCTACATATGCAGCTATAGCAAGGAGTCCTACCATGTGTTTTCTTTGGTTGGTGGTTTACTCCCAGAGAGCTCTGGGGATACTTTTTTGTTCACACTGTTGTTCCTCCTATGGGGCTGTAAATCCCTTCAGCTCCTCGGATAATTTCTCTAGCTCCTTCATTGGGGACCCTGTGCTCTGTCCAATGGATGGCTGTGAGCATCCACTTATGTATTATTTAGTAACTGGCAGAGACTCTCAGGAGACAGCTATATCAGGTTCCTGTCAGCAAGCTTTTGTTGGCGTCCACAGTAGTGTCTGGGATTGGAGGTTGTATATGGGATGGATCCCCAGGTGAAACAGTCTATGGATGGTTATTCCTTCAGTCTCTGCTCCACACTTTGTCTCTGTAACTCCTTCCATGGGTATTTTGTTTCCCATTCTAAGGATCAAGATATCCATAGTTTGGTGTTCTTTCTTCTCGAGTTTCATGGGTTTTGTGAATTATATCTTGGGAATTCTGAGCTTTTGGACTAATATATACTTATAATTGAGTGAAAATCATGTGTGTTCTTTTATGATTTGGTTACCTCATTCAGATGATATCTTCCCGACCCATCCATTTGCTTAAAAATTTTATAAATTCATTGCTTTTAATAGCTGAATAGTACTCCATTGTTTATATGTAGGACATTCTGTATCCATTCCTCTGTTAGGGACATCTGGGTTCTTTCCAGTTTCTGGCTATTATAAATAAGGCTGCTATGACCACAGTGGAAAATATGTCCTTATTACAAGTTGGAAAATATTCTAGGTATATGCCCAGGAGAGATATTGCTGGATCCTCCAGTAGTACTATGTTCACTTTTCTGAGAAACCACCAGACTGATTACCAGAGATTTTGAACCAGCTTCCAATCCCACCAACAATGGAGGAGTGTCCCTCTTTTTCCACATCTTCACAGGCATCTGTTGTCCCCTAAATTTTTGATCTTAGCTTTTCTGACTGGTTTGAGGTACAATCTCAGTGTTGTTTTGATTTGCATTTCCCTGATGATTAAGGATGTTGAACATTATTTCATGGGCTTCTTAGCCATTCCATATTCCTCAGTTGAGAATTCTTTGTTTAGCTCAATAACCCATTTTTTTAATGGGGTTATTTGATTTTCTGGAGTCCAGCTTCTTGAGTTCTTTGTATATATTGAATATTAGTCCCCTATCACATTTAGGATTTGTAAAGATCCGTTCTTAATCTGTTGGTGGCCTTTTTGTCTTATTGACAGAATCTTTTGCCTCACAGAAGCTTTGCAGTTTTATGAGATCCCATTTATCGATTCTCAATCTAACAGCACAAGCCATTGCTGTTCTGTCCAGGAATTTTTCCCCTTTGCCCATTTCTTTGAGGTTTTTCCCTACTTTCTCCTCTATAAGTGAAAATATCTCGATTTCATGTGAACTTCCTTGATTCACTTAGACTTGCTCTTTTTAAAAGGAGAAAAGAATGAATCAATTTTCATTCTTCTACATGATAACCACCAGTTTTGCCAGCAATATTTGTTGAAAATGCTGTCTTTATTCCACTGGATATTTTTAGCTCCTTTGCCAAAGATCAAGTGACCATAGGTGTGTGGATTCATTTCTGGGTCTTCAATTGTATTCCATTGATCTACCTGTATGTCGCTGTACCAGTACCATGCAGTTTTTAAAACAATTGCTCTGTAGTGCAGTTTTAGGTCAGGCATGGTGCTTTCACAAGAGGTTCTTTTATTGTTGAGAAGAGTTTTTGCTATCCTAGGATTTTTGTTATTCCAGATGAATTTGCAAATTGTCCTTTCTAACTCTGTGAAGAATTGAGTTGGAATTGTGATGGAGATTGCACTGAATCTATAGATTGCTTTCTGCAAGTTAGCCATTTTGTACTATATTAATCTTTCCAACCCATGTGCATGGGAGATCTTTCCATCTTCTGAGATCTTCATTTATTTCTTCCTTCAGAGACTTGAAGTTCTTATCATACACTTCCTTAGTTGGAGTCAAACCAAGGTATTATATCTTATTTGTGACTATTGTGAAGGGTGTTGTTTCCCTAATTTCTTTCTCAGCCTATTTATCCTTTGTGTAGAGAAAGGCCAAGGCCACTGATTTGTTTGAGTTAATTTTATATCCAGCTACTGCACTGACGCTGTTCATCAGGTTTAGGAGTTCTCTGGTGGAATTTTTAGGGTCACTTACATTTACTATCATATCATCTGCAAATAGTGATATTTGGACTTCTTCCTTTAATTTGGATCACTTGATGTCCTTCTGTTTCTTAATTGCTCTGGCTAGGTCTTAGAGTACTATATTGAATAGGTAGGGAGAAAGTAGACTGCCTTGTCTAGTCCCTGACTTTAGTAGGATTGCTTTCTGCTTCTCTCCATTAAGTTTGATGTTGGCTACTGGTTTGCTGTATATTGCTTTTATTATGTTAAGGTATGGGCCTTGAATTCCTGATCTTTCCAAGACTTTCTTTTTTTTTTCTTTTTTTTCTTTTTTTAAGGGTTATTTTATTTATTTACATTTCAAATGTTGTCCCCCTTCCTGGTTTCCCCTCTGCAAATACCCTATTACATCCCCTCTCCCCTGCCTCTATGAGGGTGCTCCCCCTCTCACTCACCCACTTCTATCTCACCGCTCTAGCATCCCCCTACACTGGGGCGTCAAGCCTCCACAGGACCAAGGGCCTCCCCTCCCCTCGATGTCTGACAAGGCCATCCTCTGCTACATAGGCAGCTGGAGCCATGAGTCCTTTCATGTGTACTGTTTGGTTGGTGGATTAGTCCCTGGGAGCTCAGGGTGTTCTGGTTGGTTGATATTGTTGCAATCTCCCTCACCTCCTTCAGTCCTTCCCCTAACTCCTTCATTGGGGTCCCCGTACTCAGTTGGATGGTTGGTTGTGAGCATCCATCTCTGTATTGATCAGGTGCTGGCAGAGCCTCTCAGGGGACAGCTATATCAGGCTGCTGTTAGCAAGAGCTTCTTGGCATCAGCAATAGTGTCTGGGATTTGGTGTCTGCAGATGGGATGGATTTGCAGTTTAAAACTAATTGTTTATTCCTGCTGTTCTCAAACAGTGTCACTTTCCAGTCCTGGCTGGCTTCGAACTCCCTGCATGGATTAGGTTGGCTTATCTTTCTACCTGCCACGCCCTCCAGTGTGAGTGGCAGCACAGCAGGGCTGGGCCACCACATTTGGCCACTTGTTACTGTTTTTTTTTTTAATTTTTTATTAGGTATTTAGCTCATTTACATTTCCAATGCTACACCAAAAGTCCCCCATACCCACCCACCCCCACTCCCCTACCCACCCACTCCCCCTTTTTGGCCCTGGCGTTCCCCTGTCCTGGGGCATATAAAGTTTGCGTGTCCAATGGGCCTCTCTTTCCAGTGATGGCCGACTAGGCCATCTTTTGATACATATGCAGCTAGAGTCAAGAGCTCCGGGGTACTGGTTAGTTCATAATGTTGTTCCACCTATAGGGTTGCAGATCCCTTTAGCTCCTTGGCTACTTTCTCTAGCTCTTCCATTGGGAGCCCTGTGATCCATCCATTAGCTGACTGTGAGCATCCACTTCTGTGTTTGCTAGGCCCCGGCATAGTCTCACAAGAGACAGCTACATCTGGGTCCTTTCAATAAAATCTTGCTAGTGTATGCAATGGTGTCAGCATTTGGATGCTGATTATGGGGTGGATCCCTGGATATGGCAGTCTCTACATGGTCCATCCTTTCATCTCAGCTCCAAACTTTGTCTCTGTAACTCCTTCCATGGGTGTTTTGTTCCCACTTCTAAGGAGGGCCATAGTGTCCACACTTCAGTCTTCATTCTTCTTGAGTTTCATGTGTTTAGGAAATTGTATCTTATATCTTGGGTATCCTAGGTTTTGGGCTAATATCCACTTATCAGTGAGTACATATTGTGTGAGTTCCTTTGTGAATGTGTTACCTCACTCAGGATGATGCCCTCCAGGTCCATCCATTTGGCTAGGAATTTCATAAATTCATTCTTTTTAATAGCTGAGTAGTACTCCATTGTGTAGATGTACATTTTCTGTATCCATTCCTCTGTTGAGGGGCATCTGGGTTCTTTCCAGCTTCTGGCTAATATAAATAAGGCTGCTATGAACATAGTGGAGCATGTGTCCTTCTTACCAGTTGGGGCATCTTCTGGATATATGCCCAGGAGAGGTATTGCTGGATCCTCCGGTAGTACTATGTCCAATTTTCTGAGGAACCGCCAGACTGATTTCCAGAGTGGCTGTACAAGCCTGCAATCCCACCAACAATGGAGGAGTGTTCCTCTTTCTCCACATCCTCGCCAGCATCTGCTGTCACCTGAATTTTTGATCTTAGCCATTCTGACTGGTGTGAGGTGGAATCTCAGGGTTGTTTTGATTTGCATTTCCATAATGATTAAGGATGTTGAACATTTTTTCAGGTGCTTCTCTGCCATTCTGTATTCCTCAGGTGAGAATTCTTTGTTCAGTTCTGAGCCCCATTTTTTAATGGGGTTATTTGATTTTCTGAAGTCCACCTTCTTGAGTTCTTTATATATGTTGGATATTAGTCCCCTATCTGATTTAGGATAGGTAAAGATCCTTTCCCAATCTGTTGGTGGTCTTTTTGTCTTATTGACGGTGTCTTTTGCCTTGCAGAAACTTTGGAGTTTCATTAGGTCCCATTTGTCAATTCTCGATCTTACAGCACAAGCCATTGCTGTTCTGTTCAGGAATTTTTCCCCTGTGCCCATATCTTCAAGGCTTTTCCCCACTTTCTCCTCTATAAGTTTCAGTGTCTCTGGTTTTAAGTGAAGTTCCTTGATCCACTTAGATTTGACCTTAGTACAAGGAGATAAGTATGGATCGATTCACATTCTTCTACATAATAACAACCAGTTGTGCCAGCACCAATTGTTGAAAATGCTGTCTTTCTTCCACTGGATGGTTTTAGCTCCCTTGTCGAAGATCAAGTGACCATAGGTGTGTGGGTTCATTTCTCGGTCTTCAACTCTATTCCATTGGTCTACTTGTCTGTCTCTATACCAGTGCCATGCAATTTTTATCACAATTGCTCTGTAGTAAAGCTTTAGGTCAGGCATGGTGATTCCACCAGAGGTTCTTTTATCCTTGAGAAGAGTTTTTGCTATCCTAGGTTTTTTGTTATTCCAGATGAATTTGCAAATTGCTCCTTCTAATTCGTTGAAGAATTGAGTTGGAATTTTGATTGGGATGGCATTGAATCTGTAGATTGCTTTTGGCAAGATAGCCATTTTTACAATGTTGATCCTGCCAATCCATGAGCATGGGAGATCCTTCCATCTTCTGAGATCTTCTTTAATTTCTTTCTTCAGAGACTTGATGTTTTTATCATACAGATCTTTCACTTACTTAGTTAGAGTCACGCCAAGATATTTTATATTATTTGTGACTATTGAGAAGGGTGTTGTTTCCCTAATTTCTTTCTCAGCCTGTTTATTCTTTGTATAGAGAAAGGCCATTGACTTGTTTGAGTTTATTTTACATCCAGCTACTTCACCGAAGCTGTTTATCAGGTTTAGGAGTTCTCTGGTGGAATTTTTGGGGTCACTTATATATACTATCATATCATCTGCAAAAAGTGATATTTTGACTTCCTCTGTTCCAATTTGTATCCCCTTGATCTCCTTTTGTTGTCGAATTGCTCTGGCTAATACTTCAAGTACTATGTTGAAAAGGTAGGGAGAAAGTGGGCAGCCTTGTCTAGTCCCTGATTTTAGTGGGATTGCTTCCAGCCTCTCTCCATTTACTTTGATATTGGCTACTGGTTTGCTGTAGATTGCTTTTATCATGTTTAGGTATGGGCCTTGAATTCCCGATCTTTCCAGAACTTTTATCATGAATGGGTGTTGGATCTTGTCAAATGCTTTTTCTGCATCTAAGGAGATGATCATGTAGTTTTTGTCTTTGAGTTTGTTTATATAATGGATTACATTGATGGATTTTCGTATATTAAACCATCCCTGCATCCCTGGAATAAAACCTACTTGGTCAGGATGGATGATTGCTTTAATGTGTTCTTGGATTCGGTTAGCTAGAATTTTATTGAGGATTTTTGCATTGATATTCATAAGAGAAATTGGTCTGAAGTTCTCTATCTTTGTTGGATCTTTCTGTGGTTTAAGTATCAGAGTAATAGTGGCTTCATAAAATGAGTTGGGTAGAGTACCTTCTACTTCTATCTTGTGAAAAAGTTTGTGCAGAACTGGATTTAGATCTTCTTTGAAGGTCTGACAGAACTCTGCACTAAACCCTTCTGGTCCTGGGCTTTTTTTGGCTGGGAGACTATTTATAACTGCTTCTATTTCTTTAGGGGATATGGGACTGTTTAGAAGGTCAACTTGATCCTGATTCAACTTTGGTACCTGGTATCTGTCCAGAAATTTGTCCATTTCGTCCAGGTTTTCCAGTTTTGTTGAGTATAGCCTTTTGTAGAAGGATCTGATGGTGTTTTGGATTTCTTCAGGATCTGTTGTTATGTCTCCCTTTTCAGTTCTGATTTTGTTAATTAGGATTTTGTCCCTGTGCCCTCTAGTGAGTCTAGCTAATGGTTTATCTATCTTGTTGATTTTCTCAAAGAACCAACTCCTCGTTTGGTTAATTCTTTGAATAGTTCTTCTTGTTTCCACTTGGTTGATTTCACCCCTGAGTTTGATTATTTCCTGCCGTCTACTCCTCTTGGGTGAATTTGCTTCCTTTTTTTCTAGAGCTTTTAGATGTGTTGTCAAGCTGCTAGTATGTGCTCTCTCCCGTTTCTTCTTGGAGGCACTCAGAGCTATGAGTTTCCCTCTCAGAAATGCTTTCATTGTGTCCCAAAGGTTTGGGTACGTTGTGGCTTCATTTTCATTAAACTCTAAAAAGTCTTTAATTTCTTTCTTTATTTCTTCCTTGACCAAGGTATCGTTGAATAGAATATTGTTCAGCTTCTAAGTCAATGTTGGCTTTCTATTATTTATGTTGTTATTGAATATCAGCCTTAGTCCATGGTGAACTGATAGGATGCATGGGGTAATCACAAAATTTTTGTATCTGTTGAGGCCTGTTTTGTGACCAATTATGTTGTCATTTTTTGAGAAGGAACCATGAGGTGCTGCAAAGAAGTTATATCCTTTTGTTTTAGGATAAAATGTTGTGTAGATATCTGTTAAATCTATTTCTTTCATAACTTCTGTTTCAATGTGACTCTGTTTAGTTTCTGTTTCTAGGATATGTCCATTGGTGAGAGTGGAGTGTTGAAGTCTCCCACTATTATTGTGTGAGGTGCAATATGTGCTTTGAGCTTTACCAAAGTTTCTTTAATGAATGTGGCTCTCCTTGCCTTTGGGGCATAGATATTCAGGATTGAGAGTTCATCTTGTTAGATTTTACCGTTGATGAGTATAAAGTGCCCCTCCTTGTCTTTTTTGATAACTTTGGGTTGGATGTCAATTTTATTAGACATTAGAATGGCTACTCTAGCTTGTTCCTTCATACTGTTAGGTTGGCAAATTGTTTTCCAGCCTTTCACTCTGAGGTATTGTTTATCTTTTTTCCTGAGGTGGGTTTCCTGTATGCAGCAAAATGTTGGGCAAATGGATGTATCTGGAGGATATCATCCTGAGTGAGGTAACCCAATCACAAAAGAAGTCACTTGATATGCACTCACTGATAAGTGGATATTAGCCCAAAAACCTAGAATACCCAAGATACAACTTCCAAAACACAAGAAAATCAAAAAGGAAGACCAACGTGTGAATACTTCATTCCTCCCTATAATACAGAATAAAATATCCATGGAAGGAGTTGCAGAGACAAAGTTTGGAACTAAGAGGAAATGATGGACCATCCAGAGACTGCCCCACCTGGGGGTCCATCCCATAATCAGCCACCAAACACAGACACTATTGCATATGTATGCCAGCAAGATTTTTTTGAAGGGACCCTGATAAGGCTGTCTCCTATGAGACTTTGCCAGTGCCTGACAGATACAGAAGTGAATGCTCACAATCATCAATAGGATGGAACACAGGGTCCCCAATATAGGAGCTAGAGAAAGTACCCAAGAGCTGAAGGGGTCTGTAACCCTATAGGTTGAGCAGCAATATGACCTAATCAGTACCCCCAGAGCTTATATCTCTAGCTTCATATGTAGCAGAAGATGGCTTAGTCGGCCATCATTGGAAAGAGACCCCTTTGTCTAGCAAACTTTATATGCCCCAGTACAGGAGAATGCCAGGGCCAAGAAGTGGGAGGGAGTGGGTAGGGGAGTAGGGCAGGGGGAGGATATAGGGGACTTTTGGGATAACATTTGAAATGTAAATGAAGAAAATATCTAATTAAAAAATCTGTCCAGGATCTTCTGGCTTTCATAGCCTCTGGTGAGAAGTCTGGTGTAATTCTAATAGGCCTGCCTTTATAATTTACTTGACATATTTATTTCCCTTACTGCTTTTAATATTCTATCTTTAGTTAGTGCATTTGTTGTTTTAATTATTATGTGTCTGGAGGAATCTCTTTTCTGGTCCCATGTATTTGGAGTTCTATATGTTTCTTGCATGTTCACGGGCATCTCTTTCTTTAGGTTAGGGAAGTTTTCTTCTATAATTTTGTTGAAGATATTTGCTGGCCCTTTAAGTTGAAATTCTTCTTTCCTATCTATTCCTATTATCTACAGGTTTGGTCTTCTCATTGTGTCCTGGATTTCCTTGATGTTTTGAGTTAGGATCTTTTTGCATTTTGCATTTTTTTTGATTGTTGTGTTCATGTTGTTTATGGAATCTTCTGCATCTGAGATTCTCTCTTCCATCTTTTATATTCTGTTGCTGATGCTAGCATCTATGATTCCTGATTTCTTTCCTAGGGTTTCTATCTCCAGAGTTGTCTCCCTTTGGATTTTCTTTATTGTTTCTACTCCTGTTTTTATATCTTGGATGGCTTTGTTCAATTCCATCACCTGTTTGGTAGTATTTTCCTGGAATTCTTTAAGGTATTTTTGTGTTTCTTCTTAAAGAGCTTCTACTTGTTTAGATGTGTTTTCTTATAATTCTTTAAGGGATTTTTGTGCTTCTTCTTTAAGTACTTCTACCTGTTCTGCAGTGTTCTCCAGTTTATCTTTAAGTGTATTATTAATGCTCTTCTTAAAATCCTCTACCAGCATCATGAGATATGATTTTAAATCTGAATCTTACTTTTCGGGTGTGTTGGGGTATCCAGGACTTGCTATTGTTGGAGTACTTGGTTCTTATGATGCCATGTGGTCTTGGTTTCTGTTAGTAAGTTTCTTAAGTTTGCCTTTCGCCATCTGGTAATCTCTGGTGTTAGATGTTCTAGCTGTCTGTGGCTGGAGCTTGTTCCTCCTGTGATTCTGTAAGCCTCTGACAGCACTTCTGGGAGTCCAACTCTCTCTTGAGTCCCAGTGGTCAGAGCACTCTCTGCAGTCTAGCACTCCTCCTGTAGGGAAGGTGCACAGAGGTCTGGGTCTCAGCTCTGCCTCCTGACTGAAAATGAAGGCCCAAAGGGACCCGGTCCAAGAAGCTCTGTTGCTTTTCCAGCTGTCCACCCTCCTGCACCAACTGGTCTCTGAGAGACTTTGGATACAAGATGGTGCTCTCACCTGAGTCCTGGGGTCAGAGCCCTCCTGGAGGGTGAATCTCCTCTAGCGGGGACAGTGATCAGAGAATGTTCACTTCTTAAAGAAAGTTTGTTTTTGATGTCTAGCTGCAAACCATTTTTATAAAAATAATTTTAGGTGCTTTAAAAATATAATTTAGAACCAAGATTCCTTATTTGATTCTTATTTCCCACGTATAGCTATTTTAGAAAAGACACTCACCTATCACTGATGCTTACTGAATGATACATCCCTATTTATTTACTAATTCCAATATTTTGTCAAAAACCTGTGCTCTGCTCATGTGTCTTTAAAGGTTCTAGACTTGCTTCAAAATGTACATCATACCCTGTGTATTTCACTCATTTTGCCATTAGACAGTATTTTGAAGGGTGTTTGTTTGTTTTTATAAGTGTGTTTATTCTTCTAGGCTCCTCCCAACATTTCTTCTAGGTTCCTCCCAACAGTTACCTAGCAACAGCCAAGTAGGAGCTTGCTACTTGTTATCAAAGAACCGTTTGACCTCTTTCTACTCTCTCTCTCCATCTCTGTGCCTCTCTTTCTCTGCCTCTACTCCCTTCTCAAACCCCTTCTTATGCTCCAAAATAAACTTCATTTTATACTAGATCTGTCTTATAGCTGGGACCCCAGTGCAGGATGCCTTCAGCAGGACCCACTAAGAGGACCCCTTCTTGTCATGTCATACTGTATTTAAGAAAACATTCATAAGAACCAGAGAAAGTCATGCACCAGTAAGCTTTATTCATACTGGCAAGTAAAGCCAGAACCAGCAGGTAAAATGTACTATTCTTACTTGTTTCTCATATAGCTCAGACTATCCTTGAACTGTTTCATCTTAACTCCTCTGTATGGGAAATACAGACATTTGCTCCCTTGTCTGGCAAAAATATTTTTAAAAAAGTATTTCTTGTATTTGTACTTTAGGATTAAGAGGAATTGTTTATTTTATGACCTTTCTAATCTACCAATTGCATTCTTTCTATTTTTATATTTCCTAAAAACACTAGCCACTCAGTTGAGTGAATGAATAGTTGCAGGTTTTGATTGTCATTTTGCATAACTTATTATTTATAAATATGTTTCAAAACCCTTCATTTTACTTTTTTCATCAATCTTTATGAAAAGAAATTCAAGTAATTTTTTCTATTGAATTGCTATTTCTATCAAATGCCAACAAAGGCACTTCATAGTGAATTCCATCCACTTGATAGCTTTTTAAACCACTTACACTAGTTATCTCTTTTTACTAAAGAAAATCCATTGTTGAGGTTAATCAGATACAGGTTTGACTTTAAATTTAAACCTGGATACAACAGTATTATGGCAGAACACTTAAAGTTTGGTGAGTATGCAGAGGAATTGGAAGCTGAAAGGGCCTGCAAGACTTCAAATGTGAGAGTAATGGACTTATTACACATTCTAAATCCTAAAATTCCTGACTTTAACAGACCAATCCTAAATGAAAGAGAAGTACACAAGTTTACTTGAAAATTGCCATGATAGCGACCTAAGACTGTAAAGCATTTCATGAAAATTTTTAAAGAAATATAAATCCAGGCCAGTGCACATAGAGATAGACATTCTGATATTTATCAAGCTCCTTTTATGACTAAATCATAAATCAAACCTAAGGAAGCATATTTTTTTTCATTTTCTGGTTAACATATGAAATAGCAGATTTCCATGACCCGCAGTCATAAATCAGTCCCAATGATTAGTACAATTGTAAAACATATGAAAATCAGACATTTACATGAACATGCAACCAAACATTCCAGGAATCATTACAATCTATGCAAAAAGTCAAAATTCTCACTCTAAAGAAGATAATAAAAAATTTATTCTGGAGCCCAGTATTAGTGATTTTGACCAAATACCATGTTCCAACTTGGAAAGAGTTTCATGAAAATTTGTAACAAAGTGAAAAAAAGACACTCTTCAAATACATTGATGAAAAATCATTGGGTAAAATGATTGTAGCAAAGAGACACAAACTCAGCTATTTTCCTCGAACTTTTATTCTGAGAACATTTTTAGCTTTTTGGTTGGTGGAAGCTTGCAAACCCATTTCCATAATGCCTGTGGTTTTAGATGCCAACAGTCTACTAAAAGTCCAGTTGTTCTAGTTGTTCACCAGTTGTTCGGTAGTTTGTTTATTTTCATAATGTGAGTACATAATTGGTGTATTCTTTCCATTGGTTGTTTTTAAATCTTCAATTTTTTCATGAATATAATTTTCAAATACTAACTATAGTTTCTCTATTTACTTTTATTTTCAAAACTACTGTTTTGATATAGCAAATGACATTTAGATTGCCTGAAACTTCACATATGTATGATGTAATAAGCCCATGAATTTCTGAACTTGATCTTAGCTGCCTTTCTTTTGCACCATATCCATGAGAAAATGGTGAAGGATGCCTGGTTTATCATCTTCTTTCTGGACACTAATTCTCCTGTAGGTTATGTTTTGGATATTGAGGATTAGAGGTTTTGCTACTGTTGAAGGAACAGTAATTTCAGCTTGTAAGTGAGCCATCTCCAATCCACCTTCATCATAGTCTCCTTTAGATCCTTAAAGTTTCTAGCTTGAATAGGGCCCTATTTATACCTTTCAGTTCCTCCTGGCTCTTGGTCCACATAACATGCAAAGTCTTGTCCAGTTAATCTGGAGGTATAGGGGGAAGTGCATCTTCTACATCCTAGAAGTGAAAAACATTCATTTGATTGATTTGGGTGGGGTTGTGGTAGAGGTATATCAGTCCTTATTTTTCCTAATTAGAAGCATATACATTCTCTAAGGCAAAACTGTATTCTGGCAATTCATATCAGCTTCACTAGGCAATCTTTGAAAATCTAATCTGTGGTTACTCTCGAAGTAAGAGTTTGGCATACTACGTAAATAGTCACAGAATCTCGTAACTTCTGTGGCCCTAGATACCACATGTGCCACGAATGCTGCTGGTTTATCCCCAGTCCAGATCCTTAGCCTCAGGCATTTGTTTGAAAGAAACATTACCTGGAAACTTTTCCTTTCATTCTTAAAACTCATAGCACAAAATGCTAGGTTCTGAAACATTGTTATGTATTGACTATATCCTGTACTTACATAATATAGATATTTCTAGATATCCTTCTTATTTCTGCCTACTGCATAAATACATTTTTCTACAAAGTCCTTTCATATACTTCCATAAAGGTCTTTTTTCAAGGAAACTGATGATACAAATTTTAACACATTCTTGTTTAGTCTGTACTGAACATTTTTACAATTCATGAAGAACAATTGAGTTTGAAGCTGTGATAAGTCTTTGTTGTGCTATGTGCTTTTTTCCTGTGGGCTAACTTTACCTTCCACCCTCTACTGCATAGAAGGGATCTGAGGAGGCCATTGTTTGTTGTGGGTTCACATTTGTTTTGATGAGCCTGTTGTTATAATTATTGCATTTTATCCTTTCTAAGTAACTGAGATCCACCTCTGCTGACCTTTTTTTTTTTCATTGTTTATCTTCTAATCATCTCACATCCAAATGAGGGTGTTATCTTGGCTGTCTGAGGTTTTCTTTCTTTTGTCTTTTGAGTAGTCTCCCTTTTATTGCATTCTGCTGCTGAATCCCTCTCTTCAATCAGTTTCTTAATATCTAAGATGTGTAACTCATCGATCATTTTTATTTACTGAAAACAGTTCGTTAAAGAAGCCATAGCAAAGGTGCTTACGGTTTTCAGATTATTTTTGAATTCAGGTTATTTAAAGAATACTTCACTAATCCCCCTATAAACCTCTTAATTTTATTTTATATAATCTTATTTTATATAAGTATACATGCTGCAAAAATATAAGTCCATATTTTATATACACAGTCATAAATCACAGGTTGCCTATTTATAACTGAATTTTGTCATCTTTTCTAGTTTAAATTATAAAAGTTGTATTACTAGGCCCAACAACATTCTTCTGTGATATTTCATTGTTTGACACTCTTATGAGAATGCCTGAACAAATGTAAGTAAAGAATGTGGAATCTGGTTAGCAACATGGCATGCCAAGTTGCTAACAATTTTTTTAAATTCATATTTTTCTTATTGTTCATAATAGGATAGAATTATACTTTTACTTCTTACTGGTAGACATTATAGTTGGTAACAAATTTGTGTATGTTTATTGCAAAAATATAATCTGATTTTCTGAGCAACGTTTATTAATTTTACTTGGGTATAGAACGCATACTTTAGTCAAGATCAATTAGTGCCACCTACCAATGGAGACAAATGTCTGGCCATCGAAGTGTAATTTTTACAAAATGTACTTTGTATGACTGTACAGCTTAAGCTTTGTTGATAAGTTTTTATTGATAATTACTTATGAATTTCTATGTTATTCTCATGGAAGTTCCCTTAAATACAATATCATTTGGTCAGGCATGTCTTGAGTTTCCTGAACAAGGTGACCTTATTGGTGTGCATTCTATAAACTATGCCTGATTCAGTGAGAGCAGTGTTTGTGTGGTTTGTGGGCTGACTCCTGAATCCCTACTTTTCTATTCAGTAGCAGTTAGGACAATAAGCCAAAATCAGAAATGGTGATACCTTGCCATAAATTACGTGACAAGAGGGATAGGAAATTCATTTGTGTCAAAAGCCTGGGTTTTCAGAGCTGGAGAGATGGCTCAGAGGTTAAGAGCACTGGCTGTTCTTCAAGAGATCCTGAGCTCAATTTCTAGCAACTCCATGGTGACTGATAACCATCTAGAAAGTTAACCTTGAGATCTGGTGCCCTTTTCTGGCCTGCAGGCAAATATGCAAACAGAATGCTGTTGTAAGACTCCAGGGAGCCTTAGCTTTCTGGAGATCCTGTGAATAAAACACATGAAGCTGGGATTGAGGCAAAAAGCAAGAGGAATTTATTGTTCCTGTGCACCAGGTTCGTCCCAGACCCAAAGGAGAGGCAGTGGCCCCCAGCACCCAACTGGTGAGTTTTTATATGGTTTCCAGAGGTAGAATAGAGCATCAGCAACTAGGCACAATATGATTGGCAGAGCAGTGCACCATTTAAACTGGTCTTTAGGGAATGAGTTGACAAGGACATCCCTTGTCTGAAGGTGAGCAACAGTCAGTCCTGTGGAATGTGTCCCCATCTGTAGGTCAGTTCCCACCCTGTGGTCTGAGAAATGTTAATTAGCCTCTCCCTTCTGGAGGGGCAAGTGTTTCAGGACCTTACCAAAGTTCCTAAGCTGATCTTTTCACTGTAAATTTAATAAATTAATAAATCAGGTTTTCCTAGGTGATTTTGGGTCCCTGTTGGTCATGTGCAATAGCTTGAAGAGCCAAGTTGTGATATTCCTTGGAATTCCCATGATGACACACTCAGACATGCCTAGAAACAACCAGAAAAGTGGCCAGAGAGCTCCATTTATACAATGAACAGGGCATTACTGGATAATGCTGCAGGATGTTTGATCACACTTGAACCCCAGGACTGTGTTTCCTACTGAAAATCCCTTTCTGTGGTGTAACTCACCCCTAGCACAGAGCTTTAAACCAAGAGCTGTCTGTTTATTGTAAACAAAGGCTATCTCTTTCTTCTGTTGTGCCTCAACCCTAGCACACAACTTTATTCCAAAGGTAAATAATGTCAACCACTAGTCAGTAGGCAGAGCAAGTAACCAGCTGACAGGGAAAAATATAAGTAAACAGAAAGTAGTTTTTTTTGAACAAAGGGTATTTAAGACAACATAGAGGAGGAGAAGGGACTAAATCACCAACCAAAGAGGAAACATGCAGGGACCTATTGCTCTAGGTGAATATGTAGCAGAGAATGGCCTTGTTGGACATCAATGGGAGGAGAGACCCTTGGTACTGTGAAGACATGATGCCTCAGTACAGGGAAATGCCAGCACCAGGAAGCAGGAGTAGGTGGGTTGATGAGCAGGCTGAGAGGGATGAGATAGGGGGTTTTCAAAGGGGAAACCATGAAAGAGGATAACATTTGAAATGTAAATAAAGAAAATATCTAATTAAAAATATACCTAAGATGAAATAAAAGAAAATTAAAAAACATTTAAAAAAAAGAAATGTAAGTAAAAAATATCTAATTTTAAAAAGAAGAACATTTCATAGTAAAGACTTATATAACAGTTGAGAAAATTAATGAAAAACATAAGGGAGAAGAGAAAAAAAAAGAATGTTTCCCTTCTAGATGTAAGCAGAATAGGATGGTCAGTTGGGTGTTTTCCTGTGTCTCTGAATTTAAGGTCACTCTGCAGAGCAAGATTCGGAACAAACAAGCATAGACAGTGAAGGAGTTGGAAAACAGAGCTACTGATAATGTGATAGAACAAGAGGGCCATGTTCCAGTTTCTGCAAGCTGCAGAACTAGGCAGCTTCAGCCATGTGTCTCTGGCTTTATAGTCAAGAGGAGCAAGAAACTACTGGGACGATTGATGCTGGTTGGCTGTAGCTAAGAAATTAGCGGTGATTAAGAAGAAACCAGCATCACTGAGGTGATATCTTCTGGGAAGTGTTTTCTCAGAGCACAAAGAAGCAATGTTCCAGAGATAGCTAAGGTTGTACCTTGTGGTGCAGCTGTACTTGGCAATGTGTAAGAGTCACCCTGGTGATACTGGTATTAAAGGCATGAAGTGGTCATAAAGAGCAGCTGAGGCATGGCACTATCAGAAGCCATAGAAGGCCATTGGTGGAGAGGTAGCCTCCATTGCAATTGATAGCTCTGGACTGAAGTGATAATGTTTGGCACTATGAAGAGAGCCTGTGAGATGTTATTGCTGAAGCCTAGTTGCAACTGAAGATCCCAGTGTATTGGAGATGCCAGTACCATGTGATGATCACTAAGAGCAGCAGCAAGAGTAGAGAAGATCAACCTAAGCTTAGAATGTCACAGAGTGCAGAGCTGGAGAAGTGAAGCATTGGAGGAGCCCAAAAGTTCATGTGTGGAAGGAGCTATATCACTGAAGTTTCCTTGGAGAATCAAGATTTTTGAGATGCCAGAGCCACAGGCTATTTGCTGAAGAAACCTGATAACAGGGAGTAGAACCAGCCGAGGAAAAAGAAGTTTGCAGTAAACAAAGATGAAAATGGCTTTGGAGATTTGAAGACCACTTTGATATAAGACAAGGAGATGTTTGTAATTTGCCCAGCTCATTTGCTGTCATGCTTTGAGGATTCCAGTTAAGTGATTGGATGAATCTCAGTAGAGAGTTTGAACATTGGCCTTTAAACATGAACAATAATACATACTATGGGAATTTAGAAGTTGGACTAAATGTATGTTTTTATTTTGCTAAGGCTAAATATGACCCCCACAGATTTATGTGTTAGGACAAGCCTATGGAGGTTAGGGAGTAGAATGAAATGGTTTATAAATACTCATCCCAGGGAGTGGTGCTATTTGGACATGTGGCCTTGTTGGAATAGGTGTATCACTGTGGGTGGTGGCTTTAATATCCTAGCTCTAGCTCCCTGGAGGCTTTGACTCTGCTAGCAGCCTTCAGATTAAGAGGCAGAACTCTCAGCTCCTCCTACACCTTGCCTGCCTGGATGGTGACATGTTGCAGCCTTGATAATACTGGACTGTACTTCTGAAGCTGTAAGTAGCTCCAATTACACATTGTCATTTATAAGATTTGCCTTGGTCATGGTGTCTGTTCACAGCAGCAAAAGCCTAACTGAGACAGTGGGATGGTTGTTTCAATATGCTAGTCTTAGAGAATATCACTATTAAGAGGTGAGGCCATGCTAAATTAGATTTGGCCTTGGTGGAAGAAATGTGTCACTGTGGGGGTGGGAATTGAGACCCTTCTCCAGTCTACCAATGACAAAAGCTTCTCCTGTTTGAATTCAGGAGAGTATATACATTCTTACCTCTTCAAATGCTATGGCTATCTAGACCTATGAACCAATAAGCCAGCCCCAATTCACAATTGTTTTTTATTAAAGTTGCTTTGGTCATGCTGTCTCTGTAGAGCAATAGAAACCCTAACTAAGTCAGTCTTTGACAACAGGAGTGAGATATTGACATAATAGGCCTGGCCATGTGTTTGTTTGGAGGAATGTGGATTTGGGGACTTTTGATTTAGAAAGTGGTGCAATGCATTAAGGGGTGCCTTTGGCCCATCCTACAAGAAATATGGAAGAAATTGGTACTGAGGGTGACTTAAAGTGATGCAAAAGGTTTTATAGTAGGAAGATAATAGTATGTGGGCTAGAAACTGTTTGAGTGGTATTTTGGTGAAGAATCTGGCTGCTTTTGCCATTATCTGAAGAGACTTAGGAGGCACAGTCTAGCATGAAGAGAGTAAGAAAAATTGCACGACAACTGAAGTCTAACAAGAGCCCAGCATAGACTTTGTTCTCTGGTTCACTCTCATGAAAGTGTTTTGATGAAGTTTACCAAGCTCATAAAGGAAAAATACAAAAGATGAGGGGCAAGACTTAAAGGAGCACTAAGAAGTGAAATGGAGCTGGATCCTGTGTGGAAGGAGATAAGCAGCTTAAGGGAGTGATGATCTCAGGGCAAGATTCCAACTAGCTAATCTCATTGTTATTGCACATAAACTAGCAATAGTTATGTGATATTCAGCAGTATTACCTGGTTATAGTTTTTATTTGTCCTTTTATTTGTACTTTTATTTGTACTTTTAATGTGGAATGAACTACTATCTGGGAATGGAGGGTCCTCTTGTGATCCAGAACTTGAGGCTGAATGCACTGGCTTTTGATTTATATCTTGAAGAACCATGGCAATGAGAAGCTTAAAGAGATCTCCAAATTCAAGGCCAATCTAGAACAGAGAGAGAGTTGCAGGTAGAGAAAAGCTTAGAGCGGGGCATGGTAGACCATGCCATTTATCCAAGCATTCAGAAGACAGAGCCCTGAAGATCTCTGAGTTCAAGGTCAGTAGACAGAGCAAGTTCCAGGACCACCAAGCTTAGGCAGTGAGTGAAATCATTAAAAATGGAGATTTGGTGATGATGTAATAGAACAAGGGGGCATTTTCCAGCCCCAGCAAGAAGCAGAACTTGGCAGCCTCAGCCACTTGGCTCTGCTTTTACAGTCAATAGTAGAGGGGGATACTGGAACAATTGATACTGCATAGCAGGAGCTTAGAAATTTGCAGTGGTTACGAAGAGACCAGCAGAGTAGACCCTCTGGCATCACTTACATATACTATCATATCATGTGCAAATAGCTGTCCTTTCACTTCTTCTTTCCCATTTGCATTCTTCTAATCCCCTTTAGGTGTCCTATTGCTTATTAATTTAATGCTGTCTATTGGTTTGTTATTTATTGCTTTTATTTTTTTAATTTTTAAAATTACTTATTATTATTATTTTTATCAGAACAGTTTATTGACGATATAGCATGTAATGACCCAGTCCCTAAATATACAACATCAAACAGAGAGTCCTGTCTAGAGATGGGTAATCAAGGGCACCCCATGGGCAGGCAACTCCTGGTGCAGCTGCTGGAAGATCATGGCACAATGGTTCCTCTCCTGGGTCTTGCCAAGAGCGTGGTACAGCCTGGCCTGGAATTAAGCAGCATCCCTGATGGGCGCTCTGCAGTCCACTTGTGCAAAGTAGTTCTTGGCTTCACTGAGTTTCTGAATGGCCGCTTCCAGACCTTCTGCTTTCTTCACTGGGTCATAGGACGCTGCTGAAGCCTCTTGGCACTTGGACACTAAGAACATGCACGACCTTTGTCCAGGATAGCCCTGTCAGCTAGGATGGGCTCGATAGCCATGTGAAGAAGGGTTAAGGCCTGTTCTGGGATTCTAAGGATGAGCTGGGCATAAGCCAAGTTGAGCACAGTTTCAAAGGCCAAGTATTGTAATCGGTATTCTTTGGAGAGGGCCAGAGCTTCCAGGAGCACAGGCATGGCGATAGTCGGGGACGAAAGAGCGCCAGTACAGCTCTGTCACTGACAGGAGGACGCTGATGACTATTTCTATATTCTTTAACTTCTGACAGTACGTCAGCAACTTCTGCAGAAGCTTGTGTGCCTCTGTCATTTGGTTCTGAGCTTGCAGTACGACTGCTTTCCTGTATACACCTTCTATGCCATTAATCGCTGTGATTCCTGTAACAAGTGAATCAGCCAAATGAATTTGCCATCATTCAATGCTATGTCAAACTGTATTTTTTGATCCCACAGCATCCATTTCTGGGCGTGCTGACTGTTGGGTGGAAATCGGTCTTTCAAGTGCTTTAATACTTCACCAGCAGCCACGAAACAGCTCTGTTCTGCATGGAACTCTGCAAGATGGCAGCAAGCGAAGGCAAAGGACTCAGTATTGTTCTGATGCACGCCTGCATTCAGCAACTCCAGGCTGTTCATGCTAGGCAACATCTGGGCTTGATGCAGTGCCATGGTGCTGCGGCCGTACAGCCTCCAGATGTCCGTTTTCTGTGCAATGCGGATATCAATAAGTTCCAACAAGCTGTGTTTCCAGTGCAGGAGGTCAGAGTCCTTTAGGGCATCCATCAGTCTGTTGGCCTTTTTCCCAGCAAAACCTCCCTGTTCAAAACGTTTTCAGCTCAACGCACAGCCTCCTGCATTATTTTGACCACCTGATTCTCAGTGGTGCAGAGGGAAAAGGTAATGGGGAAGAAGGTTATGGCGGGAGCCTGAGATATGCAGTTCTCAACCTGGCTGTCCTGCACTGCCTCTTCTGTCACTATCAACAGGCAGAGCTCGCCCTGCAGGAGGCAATTAGGATTGCCCAGGAGTCCAAGGATCATGTGTGTCTGCAGCACTGTTTGAGCTGGCTTTATGTGCTGGGGCAGAAGAGAGCCCATAGCTATGTTCTGTTGGAGCACTCTGTGAAGAATGCAGTACATTTTGGGTTATTTATTGCTTTTATTATGTTTAGGATGTATCTTGTATCCTTCTATTCTGGAGGACTTTTAACAAGAAGTTGTGTAGGGTTTTTCAGCATCCAAAAGATGATAATTTTTTTTACTTATTTTTATTTTATTTATTTTTTTCTATGTTGGTGGATTGAGTTGATGGGCTTTGCTATCTATCAACACCTGAATCCCTGAAATGAAGCCTACTTGAACATCCTAGATGGTGTCTTTGATGTGTTCTTGGATTCTGTGTGTGATATTTGAATGTTCATGATGGAACTTCTTCTCTGATTCCCTTTCCATGTTGTGTGTTTGTGTGATTTAATTACCAGGTTGCTTGTGGCCTCAGAGAAGGAGTTTGGCCATGATCATTCTGTTTCTATTTAGTTGAGTATTTAGAGGACTATTGGTATTAGGTCTTCATTAAAAGTCTTGGAGAATTCTTCACTAAAAGCATGTGGCCCTGGCTTTGTTTTTTTTTTTTTTGGGGGGGGGGCAGTGAATGACTTTTGATGACTTTTTCTTTTCTCTTAGGGAATATAGAATCATTTAGTTACTTTTCTAGATCTAGCTTAACCTTTGGTAATTGGTGTCTATCTAGAATTTCAACAATTTCATATTGATTTCTTTTCAGTATTTTAGAGTATAGGCTTTTGAAGCCAGACCTAATGATTTTTTGAAGTTCCTCAGTGTTCATTGTTATGTCCCTCTTTTCATTTCTGATTTTGGTAATTTGGGTATTGTCTCTTTGCCTTTTAGTTCATTTGGGAAAGGGGTTGTCTATCTTGTTGATTTTCTCAAAGAGCCAGCTCTTGGATTCCTTGACTCTTTTAAATATCCTCTTTGTTTCTCATTGATTGATTTGATTTCTGTTTTATTTCCTGCCATCCAGTCCTACCAAACTCTCAATGGGATGAGACTTTGCCTCACCTTGGGAACTGAAGCATGTAATAAACAAAGCTCTTGCTGTTCTCTGTGGTGGGTGATGCACATGACAGCCTCACTGCAAACCCTGCATAGCCAGGTTTAAGGGTGTATTGAATTAGCCCACTTTGTCAGTGTTACCTGCAAGGTGCCATGACACATTAAACAAAGTCAGTACACACCTCCACTATATTTTTCACTTCGGTCTTTCCAGTCATATTGGAAAATATTATAATGCGTTCATGAATGCACACACACACACACACACACACACACACACACACACATACACACACACACAGAGAAAGAGAGAGAGAGAGAGAGAGAGAGAGAGAGAGAGAGAGAGAGAGAGAGAGAGAGAGAGAGAGGAAGAGAGAGAGAGAGACACAGAGACCGACAGAGACAGAGAGACAAAGTGACAGACAGGTAGAAAGAACTTGTGGAAGATCTGTTCCTTCTACTCTTTTATTTGCTAAGAAGGAACCCGTGTTTCTAGGATTGATACCAAGGATGAATACCAGTTGATGCATCTCATTAGCTGATCATCTCAACCAAAACATTTCATGAGTTTTATCTATATTTATGTTCTATGTGATGTTTGTGTTTGTGAGTGTATGTGTGTGTGTGTGTGTGTTGTTTATTGAAATTGTGAACATTCTTTGCAACCTTAGAATAATGTGTAAATTAACAAAAAGACAGTACAAATGGAATCCCTGGAGGAAGCTGGGGGTGGGTAGCTTGGAGGTTAGAGTGACTTGCAGCCCCTCTAGAGACTTTCTTTTCATTGTATGTTACAACTCAAATGCAATACTGCTCGTTATTTTATTTTTCTTCTGCTATAGCCCCCAGACTAGATATGAACCTACTACATTGTGAATGCTGGCAAATACTTTACAACTGTATTACATCCCAGGGCTGGAACCCAACTCATCTTCTGCAACAATTACAGGGCAGGCTGGATGAAGACACTCAACCTACAATGTGGCCATCTCATGACTGGTTCATGAGAATGGCTTCCAAAATAATTTCAAGACTGGGAATGTTTAGCTATCTGGGAGAGAAAATAAGGAGGCTCAGTCTACACTGTACATTAAGGACTGTTTATTCTGTTAAAGGCTGACATAGATTATTGACTCATGTCACATGTGAAAGTAAATAAAAATCCAGGTTAATGTATGCATCTGGTAGGATTTACCAAACACACCACCATACATGAGTGGACTTAGAAAGACCCAGGCCCCTCAGGGTTCTAAGGTATTCAAGGAGTCTCCACAAATACAATAGTAACATGCTAGTGTAGTCTAAATTTTCTCTCACTGGTCTCACCTCAGTTCTAGTGTACTGCTGAGTGGGGCATTGGGCTATGCACAGACAGGCTGGTCTCCAGTTGAGCTGTGGTCTGATCCCCAGAAGGGTGATAATTCACCTACATGATATGGTAGACATGCCCTCTTGCTCCTGGAACTCTGGCTCCTGCCTAAGATACCACCCCCCACAGCACCCACATGGGAAGCATGGCTAGAAGTAAAGTAGGCAATTTTCCAAGCTTCTTACCTTCAGTCTAAACTCCTCCCCAGTTACCTAGCAACAGTAAAGAATGAATATAAGGGTGGCTGCTTGGCTCCACCTCGCTCTCTTACTTGTCTCTCTCTTACTTCTTGCTCTCACCCTCTCTCCTCTCTGTCTTCTCCTCCCCTGTCTCCTCTCATCTCACTCTCTCCTTCTTACTTTCTCTTTCTCTCTAGCCTTCCCCCGTCTCTCTCTCTTGCTCTCTCTCTCTCCCTTCTATCTTTACCATGTGTTTCTATAATAAAGCTCTAAAATCATAGATTGTCTGTGTTCATCAAGGCTACACTCACTCTCAATAGACTGGGAACCTCTCTTTCCTCATCCCTCTCTCCCATAACCCCAGGGCTTTTGAGAGTACCCCCAGGGCTCCCACGTTGGGCTGCCCATTGACCACCCAACAAAGAGTTAGTCAGAGGCTTGGATGGCCACCTGGGGCTGAGTGGAAAGAGGCTGGCTGCCCTCCCATGTCCACCTGACCAGAGCATAGATGGGACTCTGGTTGGGCTTTGGGTCTTTCCTCTCTCTCTTCACCAGGGCCCACTTTTAGCTTCCACACTGCTGATGAACTTCTGTCACTTCATGAAAATTAGAAGACCTAAAGTAGAGAGTAGCCAAAGCCTCTATCCTGATACTCTGCTGAGATTTTAAATGTTCTGGTGTGTCAATACTATTTGTAGATTACTTCCTCCACTACTATAATGCTCTGACTAATCTCCTGTCTCAATTAATTATTTCTATTCCATTAATTGGACAGCAGTCATCTGGAAGAAGCTCTTCCTCAATATACTCCCAGATATGCTATGGGAAAAGGTCAGCTGCACCTGTGTCTCCTAGGTTCCCCACTTGCACGGACATGCTCTCTACCAGAAACATGTGGCCACAGCTGCAGGCTCCATTCACGGTGGCTGCTCTTGAGCTTCCTCCCCACATTGCTCATGTTGATACTTTTGTTCTTACTAAGAAGGTTTCATCAGCCCAACACAGCCTACAGGAGGCCAGACTCAATTCTGAATTTTAAGGATATGCGTAATCTACATGGTCATCCTAGATTAGAGGTGAAAGATCTGCTCTAAAATTGAAAATAAGGGATGCTTGGGTATGATCCTGAGTACACAGTGAGCAGTGGTAACACCAGAGCCCTGCATACATGCCAGGCAGCCTAGGAGAATGAGCATGCACAGCTCAAGCACCTGCACCTACACATCTCCTGAGATTTCTCCACTTACTTGGAGGTGATCCAGTCAACCTAATATAGCACATGCACTAGAAGGAGAATTGGTATCCTGCAGAAGGTGTGGGGATGCTTCACAGGTTAGGGAATCTACTGCTCTCTCAAAAGACCCACATGGGTCCTAACAGTCATGTAAAACAGGGGTTATTATTCCTTCTTCTGGCCTCTGAGTTTACTACACTCAGGAAGTGCTGCAGACATACAGTAGGAAAAACAAACATTCACATAAATAACAATATCTCTAAACAGCACAAAAACAAAACAATCAAACCAAAAACCACAGGAAATGTGTGTTCAAGAACAACATCATCTACCAAGTGACATTTCAAAGCCTGACTTAGAAAGCCATTATCTCTATTGTTTGTTTGTCACTGATTCTGTATTGCAGGCAAAACTGAGGTACATGGCTCTGACCTTCCTGATTTATTTCCTATTCCTTTGGGAATGTTTTTATTTCCTCAGCAGCATTAGAGCAATGACTGTATATTAATCAAAATCTGGTCCACAGTGTCAGTCAAGAATGTGCTTTATAGAGTGCTATAATTTAGATGTAGGAGAATACATAGCAGCATGGATACAGTATGGAAAAGATTGCATCATAAAGTGTGTTTCCATGGGGTAAGCCACATTATCCACAAGAGACCATCTTCTTGTATACCCCTTGGTGACATTTACTTCACTCTGTAGCCTAGGCTGCCTGACACTTACAGAAATCCATCTCTGGCTGTGGGTTCTAGGTTTACAGGAGTGGAGAGGAAACCTGAATAAGGAAGATGGTCTTAGAGTCAAGAGTTGTAAATCAACTTTTATTTACTAGAAATACAATGTTTAATAAACAGGCTTTAAAAGTACAATACTATAAAGAGATGAAAAGAAAAATTCAACCATGAAAACCAAATAAGAACATATAACTTCAGCAAAACCTAAAAACTAAATAAAACAATAAAGAGCAAAACTTTAACCAAAACTTGAACAGAAAATGATTGAACATCAGCACCCTTTCACTGCATGTTAAGGAGTACAGACCTACAGCCTGTATCTCCTCTTGGACTGCTGTTGGAGGGGCAGTCACCTCAGTTGTTTCTCAAGAGGTGTTGCCAGAACAGGAAAGGGAACAACACCCTGAATCAGCTGGCTCACTGGCTTCCTCCTATTCACACCTTGTAAATGTACTGAGTGTAAGAAGATTCATTCAAGGTAGACTGTGGATGTTGGGGATGGAGTTCAGCAGGGGGCTCCTGAGGTGGAAACTCATTCTGCAGGAGGCTCTCTTCCTGGGATGTGGACATTTCAGCTCTTGCTGGAGTCGCTGAGTCCTAGGAGAGGAAGGCAGTTCTTAAGACACAGGCTTGGTGGAGACCTAAATGTCATCTGTCAGACTGCTGTCTCCCACTACCTCAACAGGACAGTTAACAATGATCTATTAACTGAAACCATTGCTGTTATATACATGTAGGGCAAAATGTCAAACAACACTCACAAACACATGGACTGGCAAGCTGTCACTCAGACTTCTATGCTTGCAAACCAAGAATTGGGCAATAGGAAGAGACCTCATTGGATTGCAAGAAGAAAGGAGAAGCCCACCTGCCCCCTAGATTAATGACCAAGAGAAGCATTCATTTGATATTTGCATTTTGATTTTAACCCTGGAAGGTTCTTCCTACCTCTAGTCACATGACCCTTGTGTGACCTCTGTCCCAGGATCTAGATGCTGCTCAATGCTCTGCATACCATCCCACTTATCATGAACACATGCAGAAATGTGGCATGTTATTCATCTGTCACCCTTTCTAGACTTCAGATTAAAGCAGAGCAGCAAGGTCCATTTGCCAATGATTTAGTTTCTCACAAGAGGCTAAATTCCCAGAATATGTGTGTATAAAAAGGGCAATGAACAACTACATTCCAAGAGGTGGGTGACTGTTTGGGAGTGTGGATTAGAAAGGTGGTAGGGGAAAGCAAAGATGAATCCAATGGGGCAAATGGTGTCAGACAGTATTTGCTTGAGTGAGCTGCTTGTCCCTACCTGAAGTTGTTGGGTCTCATGGTTGCTGGTCTGCTCCTGTTCGTCCATTCAGGTTCAAGTCAACCAAATACTTCTCAATGAGAGCCCAATCAATCTGTACTTCCTTGTTCTTCTGGTTCTGTGTGATGGACTTCTTAAGATTCTTCTCCATCAAGAGCTGGCTATGTAGGTTTCTGGAAAAAACCTCTGCATAGTAAGATCCTGCAGCCTCCTACTCTCATTCTTTTGTATAGGCTCAATAACCCCACCAGGACCCAGGCTCCCATGAAGACATAATACAATCCATCTCAATAAATCCATGACAGCTGCACAAACAGCAAACAGCCATTTCAGAGAAGAAGAAATCATTCTTGCAGTTGGAACACCAATAAGGGTCCATGTCTCTCCAAAAGAAAGAGGGATCTCCATCGATCTTTGACCGCCCAATGCATTAAGGCAACATCAATTAGTAGGGTGCAAATACCATCAGAGTAGATCAGCAGAACCAAAGGGAGGGCATCTATCCTTGTGTTATATCACACTCAGCTCTCTAAAACACTGCCTGATAACCAGACTCTCAGTAATGCATAATAACTATGCACAATCACTCTTCTACTGAGGCTTTTAAGGATGCCTGGACAATGCTGGGAGGGGTAACAGTGTCTTACGGATTTATGAAAACTGAGTCTATTATCCCAAGGCACACTGATGGCTAAAAGCAGAACGGGTAGAAGCAGAACTGCAGACTCTCCAGTCCAGAAACCAAGGAATGCAGAAAGTGCCATTCCACTGTTGACTTGCTAACTGGTACTTACGTAAAGTAGTCTATCCACTTATTGAGCTCCTGGATATTCTCTTGGGCCTCAATTATCCCCATCTCTAACTTATGCACAGAAGCCAGGACCTGGTTCTTCGTTGATCTCAGTTGTTCATAGAATGGATTTTTCTTCTGGGTGGGCTTGGTCCTAGGAAGACAGAACTCCATGAACATGGGCTTTTAGGAACACATTTCTCAGGCTGAGTGCTGGACTACCCCAGCCATGGAAAGCATATTCTGGATTCTATATAGTGGGATGATCTTCAGCTTTGAATATTTGTTATCCTGGTCCAGGACAGCAGAAGCTAAGCATCAAGATGGAGGGTTCCCTGGCTCCCTGTGTTCATGCAGTAGGGTTGGATGTAGCATTCTAACCAGCTATGCTCTCAAGAGCCTGGACACAGGTCTTGCCCACCAGAAACCTGAGATTACATTTTTCCTGTTTTCACAACTGGGGTGGTAAATCCTGAATAAATTATACCATAGAAACAGACCTTACACATAATCCTGGAGTTGTGATCAGACATCAGCACAGCTTTATAACATGCCCAAGGGATACAAGTGCATTGACAACTGTGACCACATAGACAAAGAACACTGTTGAATAAAGTGGGAGCTCTGAGACTTTAGCACTAACATCACCTTGAAATTTTTGTGAAGATGAATCCCCACACCAAAACACAGACCCCATAGGTTCCCAAGTTTGGGGGGAATATTAAACTTACAAAAATCATGCACATGTAGGTACATGTGCACACACACAGTCTCACACACTTGAACACACTCACACACTTGAACACACACACACACACACACACACACAGAGGAGAAAAGGAAACAAAGAATGAGAGACACAGACAGAAACAGAGAGCACAATGCGATGCAAAAGAAATGTATGCAGCATTACTGTCTTGCAGTATAAGGCAACAAAGAGGAACAGGAATGAGCCTCAGGCCTTCTAGATATACACTGAGAAGGATTATGTGGGACCAGGCCACTCTAGATACTACAAGGAGCTTCTAAGCACTCAGGCACCTGCCAGGCAAGTATAAACACTCACCATACACTCAAATCACGTAGAACCTTACAAAGCCACATCCTGTCAAGTGCTTTCCAAATGCATGCTGGGAACTCACTCTCTACTGCCTCTATCCCTGAATTCTTCATTCAGAATACAAGTCCTTCTTTTCTACTGGAGGAAGCAGAAGAGTCCATTTCTCATCTCCCTCCTGACCAAGCTTCAGGTTCTGCCTCTCTGCTATGAAGCATTCATGGACATGTGGTTGGGCATAGGGACAATCTGGTGGTACAGCTTCATAGAACCCAACTCCTATAAAGGATATGATGAGGCTGACATTGAAGACTCCAGACTGACACCACAGGGTTTGGAGCAGTGCATACCTATTGTAATTGGAACTCTCTTTGAAATCGATCAGGTGATCTCTCTGCTCATTTCTCAGCTGGATGAGGAGATGCAGCTCTGTGGTCAGCCTCTCTTTTTCCTTTTTGAACTCCTTCTTACTTAGGTCAGGTGCAGTGGATGATGTGTGTCTTCGAGCCCCTTTAGGTAGAAGAATACAAAAATACTTTCATGTGAGAATTCAAAGAGTGTAGGCAGACCACCAAAAGAGAGACAATGCCTGGAAACTATTGACACCAGAAAGAGTTTGTTCTGGGCTTGAGATGCCTCCACAGTGGATCTCAGTTCTACCAGTACTCTAGAGAGACCAGGAGATGTAAACAGCCAGGTGTTTCCTCTGTCTCCCTAAACATGCTTATTACCAGAGAGATGTCTCCCTAAACAAGCTTATTATTACCAGAGAGACAGCTTACTCAGGATGATTATCAATTGAACAGAGTGTAATTTGGCTTCAGAGCCATCAGTCCCGTGGTTTCACAAGTCAGATGGTAAAATCACAAGTACTTTAGTGCTTGGAGATGCTCAGATCTCCTACCCAGTTATGCTAGGCCCAGGACTTGGGCTTCAAAAGTCACACAGTGAGAGAACATGGTCAAAATACTATCAATTGCCCCTACTGAAACACCAAACACCCAAGAAGTAGCAATAGGATCCCTTCTCTGTCTGGGTGTCTCCACTCTGACAGGTCTGTGGTTACAGTGTAGAAATGCCTGCCACTCACAACTGGTGATTAAGAAAGGTAAAGTGGGAACTGTCATGGACAGGATGTCAGAGTCATTCTGAGAACATGAGGTCATGGCCTGGAGCACAATTCTCTCCATTATACTACTCCCAAATAGCCACTGAAGTTAAAAAGCCCTGAGAGTGAAATACAGTCATGCCCTTCCCTAAAAGGGCATAGGTTAGACACTCTGTGACTCCTGATGGCCTCATTGTGTTGCCATGTAATACACACAATACTCAGTGAATGTAAATACTTAAGAGTTCTTAACATAACAGTTTTGGCCCTTTTAGCTCCTGCTTAGGGGATGGAGAAAGTAATGTTCTGAAATCCTTGATGTTCAAGAATTTTGATAATTATGGATATTCTTTGCTACCCAGAGACTCCAGTTCCTGATCCCCATTACTAGAAAAGCCATCTCAGGCCACCCCTTCCAGGGAGCTCAACATCCACTTCCCAGGACTTACTCCAAATTCTCCAAGTCCACCTCCTTCGACCTTCATTACTCTCAGATGGAAGGCCAGCACCCTTCCTCCTCTCTCTGGCCTCTCTCCCATCCACATTGACTCTCCCAAAAAGATTGCAGAGTCGAGCAAACATGTTCACCAACCTAGTGGCTAGACACTGAGTGAGAATCCTATATGAGCTTGTTGCTAAAACACTGGTGACATCACAGGAGATGCCAAGAACTCTCCAGGAGACAATAGAGTTTCCAAGAAGAGATTGCTGATGTCATGGTCTACAGCCTTTGACTCCCTGCACATGTTCATGTGTTTCAATACCAGAACACTTGTCAGAGGGCTTGATTTCTATTCTATAAAGGAGGGAACTTCGCTGACTTCTGTTGCAGGATATTTGATTGCATTTTAAACCCCAAGATTGTACTATTTTCTGAAAACAAAAACAAAAACAAAAACAAACAAACAAACAAAAAACCCCAAACAAATAAAAACCCTTTTTATAGTGTAGCTCATCCCTACCACAGACATTTAACTTAAGAGCTTTCTGTTTGCTGTACCTTCTTGTCTGGCTCAGGTGTAGCACAGACCTTTATTGCAATACAAAGTCAACTCCAGGTCAAGAGGCAGAAGAATTAACCAGTTGAGAGGGAATGAAAACAACTAAACCAATGGAAGGTCTTTAAGTTCAAGGATATTTAAGACAGTGTGGAGAGAGATAAAAAAATGCGTTCCTTCTTAGAGGTCAGCAGGGCAGGAAGGTCAGTTGGGTGCTTTTCCTAACTCTTTGAGCTGGCTCCTGAGTCTTCATTTGTAAAATGAAATGCATTGCATATGTGTGTGTGTGTTTTTTTTAAATGTATTTATTAGTTATTCCATTCGATTATATCTCACATGATATACCACTTCCTGGTTACCCCTCCACCAATCCATCAAGCCATATCTTCCCTCTCCTCCTCCCCTTCACCTGGATGAGGGTGCTGCTTCAACCCACTCACCCTTTCCTTCCCTACTGCCCTCTACACTAGGGCATCAAAACTCTCCACAACCAAGGGCCTCACCTCCCACTGCTTTCAGCAAGGCCATCCTCTGTTACAATGTACCTGGAGCTATAGATCCCTCCTTATACACTCCTGGGTTTGTAGTCTAGTCTCCGGGAACACTGGGTGGTCCTGTCAGCAGTTGTTGTTCTTCCAATAGAGTTGCAATCCCCCTCTGCACTTCCAGTTTTTCCCCAAGCTCCCCCAAGGAGTTCTGTTAGCTCAGTCTAATGGTTGGTTCCAACTGTCAGTTGCTGGCCAGACCTCCCAAAGAACTGCCACTCCAGGTTCCTGTCTGCAAGCACCTCTTGACCACAGGAACAGTGTCTGGTTTGGTTTCTTCAGACAGGATGGATCCCCAGGTAGGGCAGTCCCTGGATGGCCCTTCCTTCAGTCTCTGCCTCATTTCTTGTCCCTGTTCTTCCTTTGCTCAGGAACATTTCTGGGTTAAAAACTTTGAGATGGGTGGGTGTAACTAACCCTTGACAGAGGGCAATATCGGGGTGGGGGTAGGCAGAGGCACAGCTATCCTCTGGAGGTGGTCTCTACAGGTTTTATCTTCCCCTTCACTGTGCATTTCTGCTAAAGTCATCCCCTTTATGTCTTGGGAGCCTCACGATTCCCTGATGTCTGAGACCCACAAGAGGCTATCCTCTGTTCCTCACCCCCCAACCCCTACATATTTTTGTTCAATTTACTGACCCTTTTTTTTCATACTTTTTTTTTCTTGGCCCTTTGTACCTGTCTCCCCTCCCTTTCAGTACCTTATACTTGCCCCCACCCCCTTATTTCCTTCCCTTCCTCTGTCTCTCCTATGTCCCATTCTACCTCCACCTCATATGATCATCTGTTCTCCCCTTAATGAAGGACTGAAGCATCCATACTCTGGTCTTCCTTCTAAGCACCATATGTTCTGTGGGCTGTATCATGAGCATTGTGATTTTTGGGTTAATATCCACTTATCAGTGAATACATACATGTGTGTTCTTTTGTGTCTGATTTACCTCACTCAGGATGATATTTTCTAGTTTCCTTCCAATTATCTTCGAATTGTATGAAGTCATTGTTTTTAATAGCTGACTAGTACTCCATTCTGTGAATGTACCACATTTTCTGTATCCATTCTTCTGTTGAGGGAAATCTGGGTTGTTTCCAGCTTCTGGCTATTTTACATAAGACTGCTACAAATATACTGGAGCAGGAGTCCTTGTTATATGTTGGAATATTTTTTGGGTATATGCTTAGGAGCGATATTGCTGGGTCTTTAGGTAAAACTATTTCCAACTTTCTCAGGAACCACCAGATTGATTTCCAAAGTGGTTTTACCAGTTTGCTGTCCTACCAGCAGTGGAGGAGTGTTTCTCTTTCTCCAGGGCCTGTTCAACATCTGCTGTCACCTTCATATTTGATCTTAGCCAATATGACTTGCTTGAGGTGGAATCTCAAGGTTGTTTTCATTTGTATTTTCCTAATAACTAAGAGTGTTGAACATTTCTTTAAGTGTTTTTCAGCCATCTGTGATTCATCCGTTGACAATTCTCTGGCTCTGTATTCCACTTTTTAATAGGGTTATTTATTTCTCTAGAGTCTAACTTCTTTAGTTCTTCATATATTTTAGATATGAGACCTCTATCAGATGTAGAGGTTTAAACGATCTTTTCGCAATCTGTGGATTCCCATTTTGTCCTTTTGACAGTGTCCTTTTCTTCCAGAAGCTTTTTAATTCTATGAGGTCCCATTTGTTGATAGTTGATCTTAAAACATAAACCGTTGTTTTTCCATTCAGAAAGTTTCTCCTGTGCTCAAGTATTCCAGGGTCTTCCCCACTTTCTCTTCTATTCGATTCAGCAAATCTGGTTTTATGTGGAGATACTTGATCCACTTGGACTTGACCTTTGTACAAGGAGATAAGAATGGATCAATTTGCATTCTTCTTCATGCTGACTGCCAATTGAACTAGGATCATATGTTGAAAATGCTGTCTATTTTCCACTGGCTGGATTTAGCTGCTTTGTAAAAGATCAAGTGACCATAGGTGTGTGGGTTCATCTCAGGGTCATCAGTTCTGTTCCAATTCTGTACCTGCCTGTCTCTGTACCAATACCATGCAGTTTTATTACTATTACTCTGTAATACAGCTTAAGGTCAGGGTGGTGTGATTCCCCCAGAATTTCATTTATTGTTAAGAATATCTTTCGCAAGTGAAAGATCTGTATGACTAGAACTTCATATCCCTGAAGAAAGAAATTGAAGAAGAACTCAGAAGATGGAAAAACATCCCAAGCTCATGGGTCAGTGTAATTAAGAGTAAAAATGGGCATCTTACTAAAAGCAGTCTACAGATTCAATGCAATCCCCATCAAAATTCCAACTCAACTCTTCATAGAGTTAGAAAGAGCAATTTGCAAATTCATTTGAAATAACAAAATCCCAAGAAAAATATTCGAAATATTTTGGTTAGAATCACACCAAATTTTTTTTATATTATTTGTAACTATTGTGAGAGTAATATTCAATGGAGTGATTGTCTTTCGAATTTTTAGAGGAAATCCACATGGCTCACTGACAGACATCCAAAGAAATGACATATCATTTTTGTTTCGTTTGTCTTTACCTCTCTTTTTCCTGAAGTTTAACTGAAAAGCACAAGACAATCAATGCAAATGAAAGAATTGTCCATTTCATGCTGATGATAAATTGAATCATGGAAAATGTATGCATCCTCTTGCGGTTTTACCCAGAATAAAGAATATTAAATTATTTTAGTCCGGATGGCTATATTAGTTTAATGGACCTATTAGGAAAGGAGCATCAATTACTTCTTTGTCATCAATACATTGACTCCTTTTCACTAAGACCATTAGATTCTCAAGCTACTCAGATCTCCAAGCAGCGTTCTGGTAGATACATTCAAATAATGTTAAAATTATACTTTGAAAACATTTTTGAAAAAAAAAATCCTTTCATCAAGAAACCTGTAAATTTGAATCTTGAAAAAATCTATCGAATGTATTTGTTATCTATCATTTTTCCATCCATCTATCTATCTATCTATCTATCTATCTATCTATCTATCTGTCTGTCTATCTATCATCTTCTTTTTTATTATTGTTGACTGATACAACATCTACTTTTAGACACACTTGTTTTATTACGGAAAATACTACATTATATACAGTAAAATCTATTTACTATTTCATTTCTGAGTTTGTGTTTAGATCTTGGCAATTGGGTAAAATGACACAGTGGGGATGGTGAGTAAACATCAATTGGACATGCCAATTTCAATTTTTTTGGTATTTATTTGGTCATTGGAGGGCTGGCCTTTATGTAAATTTTAATTTTGTTTTCTGAAGTACCTTTTTAGTGTTTTAAATTTTCTTGTAATTTTATTACCAGCACATGTGAATTTCATTTTGCTAGTGTATTGCAGCAGAATTTATCTAAAACATGAATTCATTATTTTGAAGTCAAGTTTTTCAAGATATAGAGGTAAGGTTTATAAACAACTAAGAAAAAAATAATTTCATAGCATTGCTTTGAAATATCTATGTAGTCTTATCAGAAAGCAGTTGGTGGCAAATATTTCTTCTGTCACATGAGGTATGCATACACATGTCAGTCTTACATCTTCTTGGTTATGGCTATTTTAACAAGTGTGAGATTAGAGTTCATTGGGGTTATTACTTATGTTTATCCAAGACACTGTATAATCTTTCATGGGTTTTCTGTATGTTTGTATGTTTTCTTTAGGAGGTGTGATGCCAATCCTTTATACACAGATGCAGGCTTTATTATTAAAAAATAAATTACATGTTTGAATTAATGGTCAAATTTGAAGGTCTTGTGCTCTGTTGTGTACATCTTACTCTGCATAAAATTCAGATACAAAACACATTTTTTCCTTTATCTTTTCATATTTTTTTCAATAGCTTGGGCATTTCATCGTGGAAGAGGGGGTAGAGCAATTCTAGCAGATTATGCCTCCTTAAACTATTTGAAAAGTTACAGCAGTAAGCCTCAACAGCATGGCTGCCTATACATAATCTGAACAAGGACAACCGACAGATGTACTGCTGTCGAAGGGAGAAGACTCAGGAGGCCTCAACCCTAGAGAAAGAATTCATGCCAACTAAGGGATGTTGAAAGTGAGAGAATGGCCTTTCAAGGGAATAGAACACCAACTGGTTATTTAATGCCACGAAAACACATATAAAAAGTAACATCAGTTACTAGAGACTGATCACGCTGTATTTATGTATTAAAGAATACCACCATTACCCCACACTAAGGCCAATAACAATTAACACAAAAAGAGCCCATGAATTTGAAAAAGAGTAGGTGTGAAGATGAAGTTTATGGAGGAAAGGGAAGGGGAGATATGATATACAATTACTTTATCATTTCAGGGACATAAAAACTATATACAATAAAAAAGAATGAAGGGATTAATTTGGCTTGGAATTCAAAGGTGCAGTGCATCATCAAGGCAGAGAGGTCATGGACTCAGAAATCTCAGGCAGTTGGCCACTCATGAAACTGTGGTCAGGAAGTCGTGACACCGAAATGACTTATTGTGTTTTGCTATCTTACTTCTCTTTTTTCAGTGTGGGATCCTATCTGATAAAGTCATTTCTCGCACAGTGAGAGGAGGTTAGTCTACCTTTTTTTTTTTCTTTTTTGTTTTCTCTAATGTATTTTATTCTATTTTTATTAGATATTTTCTTCATTTATATTTCAAATGCTATCCTGAAAGTTCCCCATACCCTCCCCACATCCCGTGCTGCTACCCACCCACTCCCACTTCTTGGCCCTGGCGTTCCCCTGTCCTGGGGCATATAAAGTTTGCAAGACCAAGGGTCCTCTCTTCCCAATGATGGCCGACTAGGCCATCTTCTGCTACATATGCAGCTAGAGACACAAGCTCTGGGGGGTACTGGTTAGTAACCTGGGGATACATCCCACAAATCAGCCACCAAACCCCGACACTATTGCATATGTCAGCAAGATTTTTCTGAAAGGACCCTGATATAGCTGTCTCGTGTGAGTCTATGCCAGTGCCTGGCAAATACAGAAGTAGATGCTCACAGTCATCTATAGGATGGAACACAGGGCCCCCAGTGGAGGAGCTAGAGAAAGTACCCAAGGAGCTGAAGCGGTCTACAACCCTATAGGTGGAACAACAACATGATCTAACCAGGTTAGTCTATCTTAATTAACCTAATCCTTATAACCTATTACAGATTAGTCTAATATCTTTACTTCAAGGTGATTCTATATCATATTAAATTTTCAGGTAATATAAACATTCCCATTTATAATATCTAATTTATAACACTCTACAACTACTATAAGTAAATTTGAAATAGCTTTTCTGGAAGAAAGATGCTAAGAACTTCACTTCTCATTTTTATAAAGTAATTCTTTCCTTCAATCAGTAGTCCTGATTACTTAGCATCATTCTCTGCTCCCTGAAAAACTGTACACCAGCTCCCTCTATTTTACACCTCATAGACTTATTGATAATTGATTTAGAAACCGTAAAACACCATGGCCATTGTTCAGTCAATGTTCAGTCATGTTTGTCTGCAGTTAGAATGAGAGAAAAGTGTTCTCCTCTGAAACCTGTGATCTCAATTTTCTTATTGTCTTGGTAGATTATTATATCACACTTGTCTCTTGACATTTGTTGAAACATCTCAACCAAAAATAAATGGTCTGCTGTACATACACCAGTAATATTGTTACTTACTAGTTCACATTTAAAAGAAAGCAAACAAATATCCAGAACTAAAGCATTTTAATGTCTGTACTAATATTCTATGGGTGGCAAAATAAATATTTATATGAACGGTAAAAATGAAAGTTATTGTCAAATGACAGAAGACCTTAATCCAATAAAGATTTTACATTGTTTTTAATTTTCAAATTTCAGAATTATTTATAATAAAACAGACAAGAAATTCCTTATACATAGTACCTTAGTTACATTTCTAATTCTGTGAAGAGACATTATGATCAAGCAACTTTTCAAAAAAAAGTGTTTATTGGAATTTAGAGTTTAGAAGCAGGATCCATGATCATCATATTGGAGGAGATGACACTAGCCACATAGGCATGGTATTACAGAAGTAGCTAGTAATTTACATCTTATCTGCAAGTAGGACGGAGAAAGAGAGAGACAGAGACAGAGAGACAGGAGACAGAGAATGACAGAGAGACACAGAAAGAGACAAAGAGTGGTCCACAGACAGAGAGACAGACAGAGACAGGTAGAGACAGAGAAAACCACAGAAGACACACTAACTTGCAGAGAGAGAGAGAGAGAGAAGCTAACAGAGCATGATGTGTTTTTTTGAAACTTCAAAGCTCACTGCCAGTGACATATGTCCTCCAACAAAGCCACAACTCTTTCCCACAGGGTCCCACTAACTGGGTCCATTTTTCAAATGTATGAATCTATGGGGCCATTATTATTCACACCACCATAGATAGGAACCCCACTTCATACCTTGATATTTTTGTTTTGTTTACAGCTGATTGAAACAAAAATTGACAATGACCTCAAAGCCTAGTCTTCAGAAGCAGGTGTTTTGAATTTGATATGTTGTTTTCCAAAAGATCTGTTAAGCATTGACATTTTTATTAAGGATGAGGTCTGAAAAATAATAGATGACAATATGTAATATTGAAAAATAATTTAGTAAAACTGTGCATGGGAAAATGAAAGATATATAGAGAAACTAGTGAACAGAATCTATGAGACACAGAAGTAAAGAAGCATAGTCTTAATGGTAGAAAAAAAGGAGCATAATATAGTTTAGAATTGTAAGGGAAATGGTAATAAATGAAATAAAATGAGAAAATATGCTCTAAAATTTAAGTAGAAAGAAACAGACAACTGAAGTTGATATGCTTGTAGGCTCCCAATGTATCAATGTAAACATGATCTGATAATTAAAGCTGCTATTGACATCTTGGACCCATTAGATTCTCCATGAGTCTGAAATGGATATCTTTGAGATAATTTCTTCCGTTCCCTATTGAGACAAATATAATTGATGTGTGAGGCTAAATTCATACTGAAAACCGTTTATTTTGTCATATAGCAAAGGGTGGAAAGTCAGATCCTAAATTTTCCAGTCTGACCTAACCCAGTAGTAACTGTGAAGCTCTGTTCTGGTGACTGTATTTTAAGTGGAAATCTGCTGCAAGGGCTTCTGGAAAAGCCTTTTATACTTCAGATGAAAATGGAAAAATTCATCTGGAGAACTTTCCTACCTACTTTATTCTTTTCAGGCATGGTTTTTGGCGAAGTAACATCCACCCTAGGCTCATAGAACCTTAAGTTAATATGCCTATGAAAGTAAAGCTGAAATGCAGATAGAACCACAACCTAATGTCATCTCTCTCTCTCTCTCTCTCTCTCTCTCTCTCTCTCTCTCTCTCTCTCTCTCTCTCTCTCTCTCTCTCCTCCCCTCCCGCCCTCCTTCCCTCCCTCACTCCCTCTCTATCTCTCTCTCTTGTATATATATATATTTTTTTCTTCCCCTAGACAGGGTTTCTCTGTATAGCCCTGGCTGTTCTGGAACTCACTTTGTAGACCAGGCTGGCTTCAAATTCAGAAATCCGCTTGCCTCTGCCACACATGTGCTGTAGTTAAAGGCATGTGCCACCATGCCCGGCTCTATATTTTACTTTTATATATATATTTTTTACTTATATATATATATATATTTTATATAGCATTGGATCATCAGATATTCATGTTCTGTAGTACCAGGAAGCATTTGTGAACTCTGAAAGACCAATCAGGAGAGGATCTGATACAATCATACAAGAGTCTTCATATATATATATATATATATATATATATATATATATATATATATACATATATACATACATATATGCATATATATGACTTATATATATATATGACTTATATATTGTATATATATTTAAATTTTATATAGTTTATAATGACTTATATATTTTATAATGAGATGATATATCTCATTATATATATATGACAGTGATAGACATAGATATACATTTAAAACGAACATATATCAAAATTGCATTTGAATAGTCATTTTCAGAAAAATGAAAGCTCAGACAGTATGTTATCTGAAGATAATAGTAAATAAATGCTTGCACAAAAGTTACTTATTTCTTAAACAAATGTTACTAAATGACTCACTGTAACTTAAAGTAACAATAATAAACATGTCACATAGGACTTATGGTATAAAAAGAAATAATTCAATAGAATTATCCATAATCATAAAAGTTAACAATAAGGTAAATGGGATTATATGCCTTTATTAATATAAATGGGAAATTTAAGTATCAGGGAATGATACACAACATTAATTTTAAATATTATTGTCAACTTGGGAATCATAATTAGTGATACAATCTCCAATTATATAATTAATCAAAAAAGTAAATATAGTCTGTAGTCTTAAATGAAATATAAAATTGAAGTAAGTATTACTATAAATTTGTGAAATTTGAAAAATAAGTTTCTGTGTGTGTGTGTCAAGAGAGTTACACTTAAATCCATAAAGAGCTTTCATTTCTCACTCAGTGAAATGTCAATAGTTAAAACACACTACCATCTATGAAGATGAATTCTGCAACAAAATGAGATAGTGACTAGGCAATATTTTTTGACCTTTCTTTTAAAAGCCAAATGTATTTTGGTATTTTCAAAAAGGAAATAAAAGTAGATGTGTATCACTGATGTTATCATACATTTACAACTGCTTTATTTGTAATATATTTCAATTGTAGGAGCAACATGCAGACAAATATGTAAGTAGAAAGACTAATACATCAGCAGAAATCAGCTGCCTCACACATGAGCCACAATGTGCACTGATCTCCAATACAACAGGAATCAAACGAAGTCAAAGCCAAGTATCTGATAACATGTGATCACTTTACATGACAACATAGGAAATGTAAATTATTTTTTTTTTGTCACAGATATTAACTTCCTAATTTTTAAAGGTGAATATATGGGAGCAAATTAGTTGAAAGAACTCAAGAAGAAATTTCTAAAGTGACAGAAATCTTCAATTTTTTGTGATGACTGTGATATATTTACATTCTGTTTCCACCAAGGCAACCCAGGCCCAGAAATCATGTATTTTCTCTCCTTTCATGATGATAGCATTGGATCATCAGAGATTCATGTTCTGTAGTACCAAGAAGCATTTGTGAACTCCGAAAGACCAATCAGGTGCCGATCCGATCCGATCCAATCACACAAGAGTCTTTATTCATAAGTTCAAACTCGGGCTTAAGTCATGCTGACACACAGGATGGTTTCGGTGGATAAAAGCCCCAAACACTCCTCAGGACAAGATTTTATAGGAAATATCAAGAGAAGGGTGAGTGTTTCTAGTCTGGTTAAGCATGTAATTGGGGGTGGGGCTACTATGGTCTTCATCATAATTGGCTGGCACTAGAAGCCAAACCATAAACTTAACTTCTGTTTTCCTCATGACTGGTGATTGTTAGGCAGGGAGGGCTTGTAATATGGAGGTGCAAATTTGTTGGGAGAATAACCTGGAGAGACAGGTCGTGTGTGTGTGTGTGTGTGTGTGTGTGGCGGCAGGGGTGGGGGGTGGCGGCGGCGGGGGGGGGGGGGGGGGGGCTGCCTGGAAACTGGTGCCAGGCACTGGCCTGTTAGTTTACTTGAGTTCAAACTTGGGTTAGGTTCTATAAGATGGAGTCTAAACCCAAAAAAGTTGGTCTCTAAGTTCTACTCGGAATACCGAGATAGTCTAGAAATTTAGTCAGGGGATATTTACGAAGAACAGAAAGACAGAAGACAGAGCACAGTAGTATAAAGAGTTAAGGGCAATAATAGAACTGAAATCATTAGATTTGATAGGAACTGGAAGGCAGGGTGTTAGCATTCTGTCTAAACTCCACCCAAAGTTACCTGGCAAAGGCAGGTAGGCCTGACCCACTACAAAAAGGGGTGCTCATCCCCTCCTCCTTCTCTTGTTCCTTTCTTGCTCTCTTGGGATCTTGCTCCCTTACTCTTCCCTCTCCCCGCCTCACCTCCATGTGGTCATGGCTGGCCTCTACTTCTCTACTCTCTCTCTACCTTTCTCTGACTCTACTACTCTCTTAATTCCTCTCCCCATACCCTGAATAAACTCTATTCTATACTATACCTTCATATGGCTGGTCGCTCAGTGGGAAGGGATGCCTTGTCATGGCCCCGCTGTGACACCCCCTTCCTCCATACCTGACTACACCCCCATAGAACATATTCCTTCTCTACTTAACTTTTTATAAACACATCACAGGGTAAACAGGGAATATTGGGAGGAATAATTAACACTCATGGTCTTTTGGAAAAGCCACATGGAATTCTGCTACTATAAGAATTTCATAAAATATATCCTTCTATACATGCAAAGATTTAATGGGGGAGGAAATATTAAAAGTAATTTCCCCTGCTACCAGTTTAAATACCCAGTTGCAGGAATGGGTCACCTCTTAGTGAAATGTTAGTAAATAGGTTCATAAAGAAAGACATCCCCCTCCCTCAAATTAGAGAATATTCCAAGTAGTGGCTACCCTCTGGAAATTGACAGTAGGACCCTAACGCTAAAACATCACATATTTGAATCATAGAACATGTAGATATTAATCTGGTACTCAACTTCAAGCTTCAACTCTACTGTCTTCAGTGCTATGTAGGCTGTTAGAGGAGAACTGTTAGCCTCAACCTCACCCAGATGTGAGCTCTTAAAGCCACAATGACTGGATTGACAAATTAGGCCCACACTTTGAATGGTAACATACATTTCACTGGAGTACCCAAACAAATGTTTGGATTAATGGCCTGTTCCATGAGATCAAACCTAACCTTAGAAATATTAAGTACAACAAAACTTGTGGCTAGGTAAGTCAAAGTTTCTAGTGGAGAATGAAGTACTATTATTTTGTTTAATAGATATAGTATTAAAACCACTCCCAGTGACTTTCTCCTGTACCCATAGATCAGAGTCTCTCTGACCTCTAAAGAAAAGCCTCTATTTGTTGTAGTAGGTAGTAGTTAATACAGAGCCTCAAGCATTTCAGCAGGAAGAATAAAACAAGCTGTCTAGTACTCAGCTGTAAATCAGACATTTATGTGTCATATTTAGGCCCAGCAAATTATCTAGAAGTGGGCCAGAAAGCTTAGAAAGGCCAAGGTTGTAGATAACATCAAGAAAACTGTTTTCCAGGCACATGGAAAATAAACATATGAATTCACAATTATGTGACAGCACACATAAGGTATGCAAAAATTCCAGCTAGGAAAAACTACAGTGTACTTGAGGAAAGTTGGTATGTAATTTCACCACTAGCTGAGAAGCTATTAGCGCTTCCTAGCTATTGAGGAGGAAAAGCTAATATTTTGATATTATGACTCCTGGTAGACTCAGCACACAACAGAACAGGGTTCTATTCCAAGGTAAGTTAAGTATCAAAAACTGGAGAAAGACAAAAACCAAGAAATCATCTCATAGTTGGGTAGGAAGGAAAAGGAGGGTTGAAAGTGTGTTAAATGATGGGCAGTCATATGTCCCAATATATTATGTAAAGTTTTTAAGGAATTAATAAAATATCTTTTAAAGCCTATGCAGGTACCATAATATCAAACAGTTAGAATGCATGTGCATTGTGTAATGAATTATACATTTAAAAAGTGGGAGTTAATTAGGCAATGAAGGTAAACTTGATGAATGAGTTTCCTGCTTTTACACAAAGGTGCACAGAAGTCTCTGCCTCTGTCTATGTTCCTCTCTCTGTCTCTGTCTATGTTCCTCTCTCTGCCTCTGTCTATGTTCCTCTCTCTGTCTCTGTCTCTATTTATGCTCCTGTCTCTGTTTGTCTTCGTCTCTATCTGTCTCTGTCAGTCTCTGCCTCAGTTTCTCTTCCTCTCTCCCTCCTTCCCTTCCTGTGCTTTAGAGTTTTTTCTCCATCCACTCTTCCTTTATTCTCTCACCCTCTCCCTTTCTCCACATACTTATCTCCTCCCTTCTCCCTTTGCCCTTTTCATTCTCTTCCTTTTCTCCTTCCTTCCCCTACCATCTTCCTTCCAGTTTTTTTGTTCTGTCTATTCCAATCCCTCTAGCCTCTTCCTTTATATACCCTTTAGTCTCCATTTTCTTCTTTATTCTCTTGCCTCCCTACCTTCTTACCTTCTTTTTTTGTTTCCTCCTATTCCCATTCTTCACCATCTTTGCCTCCTCTGACATCCACTTCCCCTCTTCTCTTTCTTCTTTCCTTTTATATATCGGCCCCCACTTTTTTTCCTTATTTTCAATGCTTCTCTTTCTCTATCTTTTCTTCCTTTATCACCTGAGGAAACAGTAAGGCAATATTTATGATCAGAAATATGGCTTTCAATAGATACTTTTTTACTTCAGAACCCTTGTTTTTTAATAGAATACATACCTACTTAGAAGAAAAAAACTGTTTGCTTGCTAAATCACCTACTCAACAGTATTCCATTACAGCAGCCAGAATCTAGCACTTCAGAAACAAAGTACCAGAGAAACAAATGGGCAGCAAACATCAACTCTGAAATACATTGTCTCTGATCTATGCAGCTTGGATAGTGAATTTCTTTCCATAAATAGTTAATAAGGTATGTTAAAAATATGAGTATATATATATATATATATATATATATATATATATATATTTGAAGTAGTTACATAATATCCATTTTTCTTGTCATGCTTTCATTGACAGACCTGTGGAGCTTGGTCCACTCATAGTATTTGTGGGAAGCCATTTGAAAATACTGTGAAATTTAGGACAAATGGGTTTATAAAAAGCTCTTATTTGGTGTAGTTTCAGAGACTACTTTGTAGCATTGGTGAACTATCAAGATCATTTCAAAATTAAATTTATATTTTATTCAACAATTATGTAGTTATTTTTATTTTTTCCTGGAAAGATAGATTACATATACCATTTAATCTTAAAATTATTTTAAAAGCATATATTTCTTATAAAATTTTAATTTCTCTTTAATTATTTTTGAATCCATCAAATGTAAACGGTTTCAATAAAATTGCCAATGCTACAAAACCCAAAAACCCAACCAACTACCAGATGGAACTTTTCTAAAAGGTGAAACAGAAGTATTTGGACAAATTTGCCAAGGATTAAAGTTAACTATGCTGAGAAGGCAGAAGTAGCCAACCTTGAGGAGATTAATATTCTCATAGAAAGAGAAAGTGTCCCATACATGGGAAAGATTAAGGGTGAAATGCCACAGAATTTGACTTGTGACAACAATTCTCTATTGTTTATATCTTACGGCAGCAGCTGATGTATAACTCTTCTTTGGCTAAAACAAAGTGACTGATATAAATGGACTGTCCTAATAGACATTAAAAGCAAGGGACTCTGAAGGCTTTTCATGTTTCCTGGAGAAGGTTACATTTCCTCCTATGCTTGAACACATTTTTTTGACTAATTTCAAGATGCAATGTATTCAGATATTTTCTGTAAGCACTGAATTGCTATATTGAATTGGATAGTATTCAGCTTTCTTCTGTCACCTCACATATGATAAAACTCTGCCTTGATTGAAACTGGAATCATACGTGCTAAAAACTAAATTCTTGCTAGCAGAGAGATAGCCATGCTTGTAACCCGGGTCAGCAGTGAGTTATATATTGATATGAGCAAGTTACTGGAACTTTTGCTCATTTCCCTTTTTTGGTAAAGGAGAATATCAATGAAAGCCACACCACAGGACCACAGAGCTCTTAAGAAAGGAGGAAGAAGCACTAGGAACAGTGTGTTTCTTTTGAAGTATTACTTGCTAAGTACCAGCTTTCACAAGAGGACTATTTCCATGCTAGGCCACAACTCTAATATGCATGAAGTACACTATTGTGGCAATGCAAAGTTTTTCTCATACCTTTATTGTGATCCATTATTTCAACCCACAGTATATGATCTCCCCTAATTATCTTTACATTTTCCAAAAATGGGGTCGAATGATTTAGTGAATAATAGAGTAAAAATAATGTTCATGAGTCTTCAAAACTATGTGTTAATATAACGCAGGTATCTACTGTCTTTGGTTGAGAAATCCTAAGCCTGAACTTAATTTTTTAATGCAGAGTATTAAATTAGATATTGCTTTCCTTAGATATCAGCTCTAATGACAAGAATAAACTGTTAAACCAATTCATTTAGGTAAGTGTATAAAATATCGATTTATTTCAAAATATCATATTTAGTTATAAAACACAGCTCAAGACAGCCTCTACTGTTATTTTAAATTTTCAAAATATTTTTAAAATTAATATCGTGTGTATGTGTGTGCACATGTGTGCATTCATTTGTGTGTGTGCATGTGTGTGTGCATGTGTGTGCATGTACGTGTGCGTGTGCTTGTGTGTGTGTGTATGCCCGCATGCGTGCGCATGTTTGTGTATCGTAGTATGCATATGAGTATAGAGTGCTCTAGCAGCCAGAAGAAGGTAATACATTCCCTGAAGCTTTGGTTAAACATGGGAACAGGAACAGAACCTAGGTCCTCTGTCTACCAGCAAGTAGCCTTAACTATTAAGCCATTTTTCTAGCCCCATTATTTAACATCAAAGTTTTTAAAATATTTTACTCATTTTATGTTTTTGTGTTTGTGGGTGTCTATGTATCTGAACATAGTGTGTGTCATGGAACACACATATAGGTTTTAGGACAAGTAGAGGAATAGGTTCTCTCCTTCTACTATGTGGGATCCCAGGAACAAAATCTCTTTGCTATGCTTGGCAGGAAGTACCTTTGCCAATTGAGCCATTTTGCTGGCCTGGATTAGCATTTCCATTGTATAAAGAGATTAAAATTAATTCTGACTTTCCACTGAATTATTGTTAAAGAACGGTAGTAGACAGCTCATAGTTCTTATGGAGAGCCTACTACCATCATTCTGTTCAAGTGGGCATATAATAAACTGACTCCTAATAACTTATCATCAAAGAAGATCTTTCTTAGTGTTTTATAGATAGGAAACAACACAAAGACCTACAACTGGTCAAGGCATAGAGGGAACAAGAGGCTAAGGAATACTCAACACTAACTGGAACATATATATTCCATCTCCTCCTATTAAGGTTGAAAGATCATTGCAGAATAAGGTATGTAGAAAGATTTTAATACCCAAAATTGTGAATCACTACAGCAAGTCTTTTTCAAGACACATATATGGTACCCTCCTTAAATCTTCACAAATGCCTAGTAGGATCCAAACTTTCTTCTTTCTAGCAAAATCATATCTCTGTTAGTAGGTGGTTCTCATTGCAAACAATAATAAGAAATACGAAGGATCCATGGCTTTTATTATATATTGGTAATTTGTCATTAATTTATAAAATAATAAAACAATAACAATAATTTATTTTTACCAAAAATACTCAAATAAAGAAGAAGCTATTTAAAACTATACGATTTATTATTATTTTATGGGTATGACTTATTTTTTTCTGAATGTATGTACACACATCCTGTACATACAATACCCTCAATGGTTACAGGTATCATTTGATCTTCTGGCACTCTATTCATAGGAGATTTTGAGCAACCATATGAGTGCTGGGAAATCAATCCAGATTCCCTGCATGAGTAGTAACAAGTGCCCTTAGCCATTGAACCATCTCTCTAGGACAGAATAATTTTATTATATCAAAACATGATTGAAAATAGCATAATACTTGCATAGGGTTCTCCATGCTCTAGCTAACCACGGGTTACATAAAATATTTGTGATACTTGGAAGTAAAATACGTTGTTTTATATACAAGCATAAGACCAAATATAAGGCTGTCTCATTAATTAACTAATAATTATTTATTACACATTACAAACATTGTACAGGTAATCAACTAACAAATTCTCCCTCTTGGTGAAAAACAGTCTTCATAATCTACATGGATATTGATCGACACAGCACACACAGAAACTTCTCAGCATACTGATACATTTCTGTCCTAGTAGCAAGACCAAACAATGTCTTGAGTTTGAAAATCCTACAAGCTAAAAAGAGGAATAATTGTGCCGTGTTTCTTCAGTTTTCAGATTAAAATATTTGGTGCACAATTTAAAAAGAAAGGTCATGGGAAGGAATATCCAGAGGATGATACTTTGCCCGAGGAAAATGTACAGCTCATTGCCTACATTAAATGACTCTGCAACTGCACAAGAACTTAAGAGATGGTACTCACCACTCTAATATAAGGAGCAAACAGCCAAGCTTTGTGCTTGTTTTTATATTTTTCCACAAATTGCTTGTTTTTTTTCCCTAATATGTTCAACAACAGTTAAACATTACCAGAAAATAAATTATTACTTACCATCTGTCTTAGAATCTGAGTATTATATTCCCCATTATAAAAATTTAGTAATCACAACCTTAGAAAGGGTTATGGAAATTCATCATTCATTTGATATATAGACAATACAGAATTGTGAGAACAAAATAATCAGCACTAAATAATTATTGTTAGAAATTGCAATAACAAAACTTCAATAATACCTCATGGTAAAATGAGTACTATTACTTTGCTTTTCTTTTTTTTTCCTTTTCCATTTTTTATTAGGTATTTAGCTCATTTACATTTCCAATGCTATACCAAGAGTCCCCCATACCCACCCTCCCCCACTCCCCTACCCACCCACTCCCCCTTTTTGGCCCTGGCATTCCCCTGTACTGGGGCATATAAATTTTGCGTGTCCAATGGGCCTCTCTTTCCAGTGATGGCCTATTAGGCCATCTTTTGATACATATGCAGCTAGAGTAAAGAGCTCCGGGATTCTGGTTAGTTCATAATGTTTTTCCACCTATAGGGTTGCAGATCCCTTTAGTTCCTTGGGTACTTTCTCTAGCTCCTCCATTGGGCGCCCTGTGATCCATCCATTAGCTGACTATGAGCATCTACTTCTGTGTTTGCCAGGCCCCGGCATAGTCTCAGAAGAGACAGCTACATCTGGGTCCTTTCGATAAAATCTTGCTAGTGTATGCAATGGTGTCAGCGTTTGGATGCTGATTATGGGGTGGAACCCTGGATATGGCAGTCTCTACATGGTCCATCCTTTCATCACAGCTCCAAACCTTGTCTCTGTAACTCCTTCCAAGGGTGTTTTGTTCCCACTTCTAAGGAGGGGCATAGTGTCCACACTTCAGTCTTCATTCTTCTTGAGTTTCATGTGTTTAGGAAATTGTATCTTATGTCTTGGGTATCCTAGGTTTGGGGCTAATATCCACTTATCAGTGAGTACATATTGTGTGAGTTCCTTTGTGAATGTGTTACCTCACTCAGGATGATGCCCTCCAGGTCCATCCATTTGGCTAGGAATTTCATAAATTCATTCTTTTTAATAGCTGAGTAGTACTCCAATGTGTAGACATACCACATTTTCTGTATCCATTCCTCTGTTGAGGGGCATCTGGGTTGTTTCCAGCTTCTGGCTATTATAAATAAGGCTGCTATGAACATAGTGGAGCATGTGTCCTTCTTACCAGTTGGGGCATCTTCTGGATATATGCCCAGGAGAGGTATTGCTGGATCCTCCGGTAGTACTATGTCCAATTTTCTGAGGAACCGCCAGACTGATTTCCAGAGTGGTTGTATAAGCCTGCAATCCCACCAACAATGGAGGAGTGTTCCTCTTTCTCCACATCCTCGCCAGCATCTGCTGTCACCTGAATTTTTCATCTTAGCCATTCTGACTGGTGTGAGGTGGAATCTCAAGGTTGTTTTGATTTGCATTTCCCTGATGATTAAGGATGTTGAACATTTTTTCAGGTGCTTCCCTGCCATTCGGTATTCCTCAGGTGAGAATTCTTTGTTCAGTTCTGAGCTCCATTTTTTAATGGGGTTATTTGATTTTCTGAAGTCCACCTTCTTGAGTTCTTTATATATGTTGGATATTAGTCCCCTATCTTATTTAGGATAGGTAAAGATCTTTTCCCAATCTGTTGGTGGTCTTTTTGTCTTATTGACAGTGTCTTTTGCCTTGCAGAAACTTTGGAGTTTCATTAGGTCCCATTTGTCAATTCTTGATCTTACCGCACATGCCATTGCTGTTCTGTTCAGGAATTTTCCCCCTGTGCCCATATCTTCAAGGCTTTTCCCCACTTTCTCCTCTATAAGTTTCAGTGTCTCTGGTTCTATGTGAAGTTCCTTGATCCACTTAGATTTGACCTTAGTACAAGGAGATAAGTATGGATCGATTCGCATTCTTCTACATGATAACAACCAGTTTTGCCAGCACCAATTGTTGAAAATGCTGTCTTTCTTCCACTGGATGGTTTTAGCTACCTTGTCGAAGATCAAGTGACCATAGGTGTGTGGGTTCATTTCTGGGTCTTCAATTCTATTTCATTGGTCTACTTGTCTGTCTCTATACCAGTACCATGCAGTTTTTATCACAATTGCTCTGTAGTAAAGCTTAAGTCTGGCATGGTGATTCCACCAGAGGTTCTTTTATCCTTGAGAAGAGTTTTGCTATCCTAGGTTTTTTGTTATTCCAGATGAATTTGCTAATTGCTCCTTCTAATTCGTTGAAGAATTGAGTTGGACTTTTAATGGGGATTGCATTGAATCTGTAGATTGCTTTTGGCAAGATAGCCATTTTTACAATGTTGATCCTGCCAATCCATGAGCATGGGATATCTTTCCATCTTCTGAGATCTTCTTTAATTTCTTTCTTCAGAGACTTGAATTTCTTATCATACAGATCTTTCACTTCCTTAGTTAGATCACACCAAGATATTTTATGTTATTTGTGACTATTGAGAAGGGTATTGTTTCCCTAATTTCTTTCTCAGCCTGTTTATTCTTTGTGTAGAGAAAGGACATTGACTTGTTTGAGTTATTTTTATATCCAGCTACTTCACTGCAGCTGTTTATAAGGTTTAGGAGTTCTCTGGTGAAATTTTTAGGGTCACTTATATATACTATCATATCATCTGCAAAAAGTGATATTTTGACTTCCTCTTTTCCAATTTGTATCCCCTTGATCTCCTTTTGTTGTCGAATTGCTCTGGTTAGGACTTCAAGTACTATGTTGAAGAGGTAGGGAGAAAGTGGGCAGCCTTGTCTGGTCCCTGATTTTAGTGGGATTGCTTCCAGCTTCTCTCCATCAAAGTGATGTTGGCTACTGGTTTGCTGTAGATTGCTTTTATCATGTTTAGGTATGGGCCTTGAATTCCTGATCTTTCCAGAACTTTTATCATGAATGGGTGTTGGATCTTGTCAAATGCTTTTTCTGCATCTAACGAGATGATCATGTGGTTTTTGTCTTTGAGTTTGTTTATATAATGGATTACATTGATGGATTTTCGTATATTAAACCATCCCTGCATCCCTGGAATAAAACCTACTTGGTCAGGATGGATGATTACTTTAATGTGTTATTGGATTCGGTTAGGGAGAATTTTATTAAGGATTTTTGCATTGATATTCATAAGAGAAATTGGTCTGAAGTTCTCTATCTTTGTTGGATCTTTCTGTGGTTTAGGTATCTGAGTAATAGTGGCTTCATAAAATGTGTTGGGTAGAGTACCTTCTACTTCTATCTTGTGAAAAAGTTTGTGCAGAATTGGAATTAGATCTTCTTTGAAGGTCTGATAGAACTCTGCACTAAACCCGTCTGGTTCTGGGCTTTTTTTGGTTGGGAGACTATTAATAACTGCTTCTATTTCTTTAGGGGATATGGGACTGTTTAGATTGTCAACTTGATCCTGATTCAACTTTGGTACCTGGTATCTGTGCAGAAATTTGTCCATTTCGTCCAGGTTTTCCAGTTTTGAGTATAGCCTTTTGTAGAAGGATCTGATGGTGTTTTGGATTTCTTCAGGATCTGTTGTTATGTCTCCCTTTTCATTTCTGATTTTGTTAACTAGGATTTTGTCCCTGTGCCCTCTAGTGAGTCTAGCTAAGGGTTTATCTATCTTGTTGATTTTCTCAAAGAACCAACTCCTCGTTTGGTTAATTCTTTGAATAGTTCTTCTTGTTTCCACTTGGTTGATTTCACCCCTGAGTTTGATTATTTCCTGCTGTCTACTCCTCTTGGGTGAATTTGCTTCCTTTTTTTCTAGAGCTTTTAGATGTGTTGTCAAGCTGCTAGTATGTGCTCTCTCCCGTTTCTTCTTGGAGGCACTCAGAGCTATGAGTTTCCCTCTTAGAAATGCTTTCATTGTGTATCAAAGGTTTGGGTACGTGGTGGTTTCATTTTCATTAAACTCTAAAAAGTCTTTAATTTCTTTCTTTATTCCTTCCTTGACCAAGGTATCATTGAGAAGAGTGTTGTTCAGTTTCCACGTGAATGTTGGCTTTCTGTTATTTATTTTGTTATTGAAGATCAGCCTTAGTGCGTGGTGATCTGATAGGATACATGGGACAATTTCAATATTTTTGAATCTGTTGAGGCCTGTTTTGTGACCTATTATGTGGTCAATTCTGGAGAAGGTACTTAATTTGCTTTTCATCCTGGGGTGGCAGTTGTAAAGTTAGTCACCATGGCACATTTATTCACAAAAAGACAATTCTTTAATATTAAGCAGAAGAAATTATGTTGGACATCGTTACCCACATTACTGCTTACAGTGATGGAACAATAAAAGGAGTGCAGAGAATTATCATAGGCAGTACTGTGCATAGAATAGAGGCAATAATACCTGTTCTATTATCAGTCTGTTCCTGCATACAAAATCCATACCATATAGTGTGCCCTGAATTCTACCTCACAATAATATTAATCAATTTAAAATCAGGACTTTATGGAACTGTTTTGGTGATATCAACTTAAGTTGATATTCAATGCCTTAATGCAGCTACCACTTTGTGTATCTCAGTGGAACAAAGGCCGGTAAAGTGATTCTTCTGGCCTTGATTTTTCAGATTTCATGCCCCAGCTAGAAGAAATGACCAGTGAGCTTACTAAGAGTCTAGTCTTATAATAAACTATAAACTTTTGTGCTAGAAGAATCTAAGGATGGAGTTTTCCCAAGACAGGCACCAAAACATCCATTTAAGAGCATTACCAAACTCATGGTTTCACTACATATATTTATGTTTTGAAGGGAAAATACTGTTTAAATTCTAGCAGCCTCTGAGCACAACTTGAGGGATTTAAAAGTTTAAATGATTTACTGAGTTGATTTCCTTTGCATGATGTTATGCCTTGACAAGGTATACTTTCTTTGGTTGTCTGATTAAAATCAACTATTAGGTGAAAATTGGAGCGGGTCATGAAATGAGTGTGTGAGTGTTTGACCTAATTAATTTCAGTGAGCTGTGTGGTGCCAAACAGGTGCAAATATCCAATTTCTGGTCACATCAGAATGGGCTAAAGAGTTTGCTCTTTTGATCTGCATGTACTCTTCACAAATGTCTACTAAATTCTATGTTGTTTGATTATAAATCCACTTAAAGATGTTTAGATTTAACTAATAAATAACTGTGGCTTTTTTTTTTTTTTTTTTGCTTTCGAATAAAGCCTACAATCTGTACCACAAACACCTCAGTCCCTTGTGTGTTCTGTTCTTTTTTCTAATTTAATGTGGTTAATTATCTCTAAATCACACCTCCAGTTTATTCCCTTGTCTGACTTAGTTCTTCTAAGACAATGTTCATTAGACTCATCCATGTTTCATAAGGAATTATATACTTATTTTATTTATTTTGTCATGTTGATACAAAGTTTTGTTACAGTCCCAGACTAAGTTGAAACTCAGCAAAACAAAACTCTTAATCGCGTTCTCACGCCCGGCCAGGAAAGACGCAACAGACCAGAATCTTCTGCGGCAAAACTTTATTGCTTACATCTTCAGGAGCAGGAGTGCAAAAACCCCAAACCCCAAAAACGAAAGCCCCCTTCTTACATCTTTAGGAGCCAGAGCTCCGGCGCGCCGGGGCGCAGAGCGCGCTCTATTGTTTACATCTTTAGGCAGCGAGAGAGCGCAGGGCGCGCAGAGCCAGAGAGATGCCAGCGAGAGAGAATGGCGGAAACCCCGTCCCCTTTTTTAGGAGAGTTATATTTCGCCTAGGACGCATCACTCCCTGATTGGCTGTAGCCCATGGCCGAGCTGACGTTTACGGGAAAGGTAGAGTACAAGTAGTCATAAAATACCCTTGGCTCATGCGCAGATTATTTGTTTACCACTTAGAACACAGGATGTCAGCGCCATCTTGTGACGGCGAATGTGGGGGCGGCTCCCAACATCTCCCCCTTTCCTTTTAATAAGAGCAAATAGGCCACCCATATTAATGAGAGTGGAGATAGAGGTCAAATCCCCAGTGTGTAGGTAAAGGAGCCATGTACAGGATTAGCTCTTAGGCTCACAGGCTTTTACCTAGAGCAACCCTGACCTGCTCCCGTGTCGTTTTTCCTGGGGGAAGGGAACTAGGACACTGAACCTTCATGAAAGATGACATGTCTCCCTAGAATAGGCTCATATATGCCGCAGAGCCTTTCTACTGCAGTGCTTAGCCGTGCAACTCTCTCGGGCTGCTGAAGCACACTCACTCTATCCCGTTCAATGAGACTAGCCTCATGAGATGTAAGAGCTGAGTGGCCAGCGACCTATTGCCTAAGCATAGATATATCAGGGGAAGCTCCATGTTCTAGTCCTGCAAGCGCCTGGGCAATAACCACCTTGTCTCTCCTAGTTTGGGCCTTAAGCTTACAGACCAATCAAAGAAGCAACACTAATCCACAGCAAAGTGTATCTCCAAATAATATTAATCCCACCCATTTTTTAAAGAAGGAAAATGCTGAGGAGATCCAATTGGGTAATCCTTTGGTCAGGGACAGGTCCAAGCGCGTGGAGTTGACCTGAAGTCTCAATTCCCGAAGGATCTGTTCAAATTCAGCCGTCCAATTCTGTAACATATACTGAAAAAGACTTTTTGACAAATTAGCTGCCCTAGTAAATTTAACATACTGAATGGAAATAACACACAATCCCGGAAACTTTTGTTCACATCCCTGCTGAGTTATTTGTCATAATACATCTAGTTATATCTGGACAAGATCTATGAGTTGATTAACCAGCATGAGACCTCTCTGTATCTTGACATTAGCTGAGGCCTGTTCATCTATGACTGTAGTCACTGAGGCTGACAAAGTGTTAATGGTGTCAGTCGTCTGGACCTGTCCAGACAGAGCCAAGGCTGTCTGAATTAAGGCCAAACCCAGTTTCTAGTTAGTGGTAAAAAAGCAGGAGAATACTTGAGCATTATACATCACCGTCATTGGGAGTGGAAATGTCGACATTATCCCCCAACGCTGCTCTCTTTTTATTATTGACGCCCTGGACATCACCAAGACGAGGGACATTAGTATTCCCTTGGTCAGTCTGGATTTTTCGGGTGAGTCTTTTTGGTATTTAAAATGGGTTGTCTTCATTCTGTGGGAAAACACAGATAGCTCCCCTGGATCTTATCAAAATAGGATCCGGGCCATACCATTTATTATCAAGGACATTTTTTCATTTAACCATCTCATTGGGCCTATCTGGCTCTGAACAATGACGTTCAGCCGCAGTATGGCCATGAGCATCAATATTTAAAAAATTGAGTGTAAAGAGTGCCATAGACACAGACACTCTTGGTGTTCAGGGTAAAATCTCTTCAATTCCCCTCTTTTGTTTTATAAGATAGGTTTTGAGGGTGCGATGCGCACGCTCAACAATACCCTGTCCTTGAGGGTTGTATGGAAGTCCAGTCAGGTGGGTTACATCCATCTGACGGCAGAACTGCTGGAATTTTTGAGACGTATAAGCTGGTCCATTATCAGTCTTAAGGAGTCTGGGTTTCCCCCAAGCACTCCATGCCTCAAGACAATGTTGAATCACATGTGAGGCTTTTTCTCCGGTTAACGGAGAAGCAAACATGATGTCAGAACATGTGTCAATGGACACATGGAGATATTGAAGTTTTCCAAAGGAAGAAACATGTGTAACATCCATTTGCCAGACCTGTAGAGGTCGAATACCGCGTGGGTTAATTCCCACATGAGGAACTGGCAAGAACTCACAGCAGCTTTGACATTGAGTAACAATGTCACGGGATTCTTTTCTTGTCAAGGAGAAACGACTGCGTAATGTTTCAGCCGTCACATGAAAATTGTTATGAAAATTTCTTGCAGCCTCTACCGGGGATGATAGGGCAGCAGCCACCACTTTAGTGGCCTTATCTGCCAAATCATTTCCCAGAGCCATGGGGCCAGGTAGGCCTGAATGGGCTCTAACATGAGTAATATAAACAGGAAATCTTCTAGATAACAAAACTAATTGTATCTGCTGAAAAATATTGGCAACTCTACTGGAAGGCTTAATCACTCCAGCCACTTCTAAAAGATTTACTGCATTAACCACATAACAGGAATCTGACACAATATTAAGGGGTTCTAAAAAGGTTTTTAAAACTTCTAAGACCACTAAACATTCTACCACTTGAGGTGAATTTTCATTATATTGTTTGGATACCACTTTACCATTAGCCACATAGGCACCTATGCCAGTTTTTGATCCATCAGTATATACCACAATCCCATTTTTAAGTGGGTTTCTTCTAAACATGTAAATATTGATTTCTCTCAAAGGAGGAAATATGCGTGACATCCATTTGTCAGACCTGTAATGGCCTGACGCCACGAGGGTTTACCCCTACGTGAGTAGATAAAATTTGACAACAATCTAAAGGCATTATTAAGTAATCAGAATCATTTCTAGTAGAACCAATCCCTCTGGCAGCTCTAGGAATATCAGAGGAAGAAAAAACAGCCATGTAGGCTTGGCAAAATTATTAGTTGAGCTATTCTGTCCCCTTGTGATATAGAAAAGACAACTTGAGGACAAGAACAGAGAACCTGAAGTTCCCCTTTACAATCTTGATCTACAACTCTAGGGTGGACAATAAGACCTTGTAGGCTGCAAGAGCCTGCCTCTGTCATTATTGTCCAGTGGCTTCACCTGCTCGGGAGAGCGCCTTCCAGGCCCTAATAGCCTTTTCATCTGATTCAGAACTACTAAGAACTGGCTTCTCTAATTGATCTTTTTTCTTTTCTTTTTCCTTCTCCTTCCTTCTAATCTCTCCCCAGGTATTCTTACCTGACCTAAACTTTTCCTCAGGTTCAAGACCCTTGGAAAGGCCTGTATACTTATTTTGTGTACCATATTTTCTCTTTGCTCCTATTCTCTCTCCCCGCTTTACTTCTGATAGATTGTCCTGAACTTCATCCAGAATCCGCCCTGCCTTAACCACTTGATAGCATGTGAAAAGGAACAAAAGGGCTTCTAACACTAGAAAAAATTCAAGGCCAAACATACCTTATAAAGCTATTTTCCACTTTACTTCTGATAGACTGTCTTGAATTTCCTTAGAAAGTTCAAGGCCAGGCTTACCTCGTAAAGCTATACTCACTGGTACTCTCGTTCCCCAGCTGAAAAGTTCTGAATTCATGCAGTTGAATCCTTCTTAACAGTCTGCTTTACGGGAACCTTTATTACCGCGACCCGCAGTTCTGGTTCTGGAATGAGGGATCTTCCTTGCACCAGTCCCGAGTTTTTTCTCGTCCCGGGTTTCGGCACCAATTCTTAATCGCGTTCTCACGCCCGGCCAGGAAAGACGCAACAGACCAGAATCTTCTGCGGCAAAACTTTATTGCTTACATCTTCAGGAGCAGGAGTGCAAAAACCCCAAACCCCAAAAACGAAAGCCCCCTTCTTACATCTTTAGGAGCCAGAGCTCCGGCGCGCCGGGGCGCAGAGCGCGCTCTATTGTTTACATCTTTAGGCAGCGAGAGAGCACAGGGCGCGCAGAGCCAGAGAGATGCCAGCGAGAGAGAATGGCGGAAACCCCGTCCCCTTTTTTAGGAGAGTTATATTTCGCCTAGGACGCATCACTCCCTGATTGGCTGTAGCCCATGGCCGAGCTGACGTTTACGGGAAAGGTAGAGTACAAGTAGTCATAAAATACCCTTGGCTCATGCGCAGATTATTTGTTTACCACTTAGAACACAGGATGTCAGCGCCATCTTGTGACGGCGAATGTGGGGGCGGCTCCCAACACAAAACCACCTTGAACTTGCTATCCTGCCTCTGCTTCTGGACGGCTGTTTCTATAGAATTGCATCAGTACCCTTGGACTATATATTGCCTGTTCTAATCTTTAGTCTTTCATGCAGAAATATTCTTTTGATATGACATTGTAGTGAATGGATGTGGTCCCAACTTCTTTGTCAAAAAAAAAAAAAAAAAAAAAAAAAACCTGTGATGAGAATCCAAAAGACAATGGCAAGTAAAAATACCATGTGAACGAAGGTTTTCCTTCTTCCCCCACTAGGTGATTGATAAAAGATGAGATAGATGGATAAACTAGATACAACCAAAGTTTACACTGAATTTCAATAATGCCATGAGTGCATGTTATCAAGTAAAGATCAAAGCATTATAGATTAATATGCTGTATGGTAGGAAGAACTTCTAAAAAAATTGTATTTCTTAAAGTAGCATCATTCTTTGCCTGTGGTTTCTCTTATAATTCCCACATTCATTATCTCAAGAAAATTACTCTTTGAAATGAGTACTAAGTTCACCTCTCATTCATGTGGAGTAGAGTCTTAGGGATGACTTTGCTTTAAGAATAATTTTTACCCTAAAGTATGTAAGTACAAACCTATTCTCTGAGAATTTACATGCAGATTCACTTACACATTGAGTATATACAATCAGTATAATGTATTTTTATATCTCCCATACATTTATTTTTTTTTTAGCTGTGTAAGTTACTAAACAGTTTTGGCTATTAAACTTCAGTTAATATCACTTATTGCTGATGGCAATAACTGCTTACTGATAGGAGCCGGGTATTGGCTGTTCCCTGAGAGGTTTTAGAAGTACCTGACTAATTCAGATGCAGATACAGCCAACCATCAGAAGGAACCCAGGGACCCCCAAGGAAGAGGTATGAGAAAGACTTTAGGAGCTAAAGGGGATTGTAATCTCATAGGAAGAACAATATTAGCTAACTGGACCACCCAGAGATTCCAGGTATTAGACCGCCAACCTAAGAGTATACAGGAGGGAGCCATGACTCCCTCATGATACATATGTAGCAGACGAAGGCCTTATCTGAAATAAATGGGAAGAAAGGTCCTTGGTCCTGTGGAGGCTTGATGCCCCAGCATAGGGTAATGCTAGAGCAGTGAAGCAGGAGTGGGTGAGTGGGTGGAGGCTCTCCCTCGTAGAGGCAAAGGGGGTGGGGGAGAAGAGGGATAGGAATTGGGGAGGGGTTGTAAAGGGGTAACCGGTAAGGGGTATATCGTTTTGAAATGTAAGTGAATAAAATGATTAATAAAAAAGAATATTTCTTATCATTCGGAGAGCATTGTCCAAATAATGTATGTGCAAGAGGGCATACCCCATGGTCCCACGTGATATGATGATGTTGCTATTGTAACTTTCCATGATGCTACATCCATAGGAAACTGTTTACTATTCCTTCTTGGAAGGCAGATTTATCGTGAACATAATGACTAAATGACTAGAAATAAAGATTAAGCTTGGCATTATTAAAATGCCTTAAAATTTCAAGAGAATTTTGTAGCCGTTCAGCGGCCATGAAGAACTGGGTATACCTGAAAGGGAGGTTGGGACTGAAATAGGATGGGCGGGTAAGAGAAGAAGGAACCCAAGACAAAGGTTCTTTGATCAAGGCGCAAAGTTTAATTTTCAGCTGTGCGTTTATATAGGGGAAACCCAAAGGCCCAATCTTTGTTTCTGCTGGGTTGTGTTGCTTGGTTTCAGCTGGATTCTGTGGCAGAACAAGCTCAGCAGCTCAGCAGGCAGTCTGCTTCTGCAGGTGGGCAAGGCAGGAGATTTTTATCTAGGTCAGAAGACTCCACCCAGTTTGGTGGAAGATGGACTGTGGCAAACAGTTAAGGTCTGATTAGCCTGCTCAGGACTGAACGGGAGGGCACAGAACTTTTTTGAAAATAACAAAACAAAACAAAACAAAACAAAACAAAACAAAGCAAAACAAACCAACAAAAAAACTGCCTTAGAATGAAAGACCTATCCTTGAGATGTGAGTTTTCACATAAATAGAGGACCTCCTTGCAGGAGTCTTCCTGTGTGTAAGTATCTGATCACAACGGGAACAAAAGAAGAAAAATTCACATGCTATGAATGTGGAAACAAACTTAGAGATCTCACTCACACAATAATCGGCATTCTTTTATACTGTATGGAGAGTTCCCCCTAATACTCATGTTCTTGGCTTTTGAAGCTATGTTGCCAAAAATCAAGGCACAACTCACTGTTGCCAGGTGTGCCATGTCTCACAGACTGTCAGAGAAACCCTGAAGGCTGTTTGTAAGATGTCATGCTTGTGGTGGGTTGGGTATTTCCTAAGACTTTAATATACACAAAGGTAGCTTGTAATAATTACTTGAAATGGAGAACAATATAGCTTGAATGTTAAAGTGTTAGATGAAAACTACATTGCCATACCTGCAAAGAAAATACATTGAGTGTAAGATAAAAATGAAAGATTTAGGAAGATGATTGTGCATACTATTTAGTAAGTTGTGGAGCAGAATACACGTAGCTTGGTTTTGAGAATTCCCACACCTTGATTCTTGTAGATATCAATGCATTCTTTAATTAAATACTTCTTTAAAATAGTGAATTTTATACGGATTACCCTGGATAATGCCCAGATTTCTTATCAGTCAGATTGAGAAATGCCCATTGGACTTTCATTGCATCTTGAGTATACTATTTCTGTCATTGAAATAGCTTTACACATTTGAATTTTAATTTTGTTCATCAGAACCTACAAAGTTTCTCATATTTCCGTGAAAATTTGGTACCAGACAGTATTTCTGCAGCTCACATTCCTGAACTAGAAATTGATGTAAGCGACTGTGATGCCCATGACTCCTACGAGAGTTGTTCTTATCCTTTACTCTCAAATTTCATAAGATTTAGAGATAAGACGAGCAATTATGAAATAAACACATCAGACACAGTTTTGTATTTTTATGAAAAAGATGTTTCAACCGACTATGGATATACTTGATCCAAAATATGCAACTGCAACTTTGGTCAGAGAATTGTGAGAGATCAGCTTACAGTGTAGATTCTCATGTGGATAGAAGATATGCGACACACATTCCTTAAGTCATGCACAAATGTGATAACATACAGTGGTTTATAAGACAACATTAAATGTTGTGAGTTCCTTGAAGATAAAGATTGTTCCTTATTCATATATGTACATATTACACACACAGTATGTCCCTGAAAAGTTCTTTATGATGAAGTTATGCTTATTTAATTTACTGTTTTGAGTTATATTACTTCACTAGAGTGAATATAGGAGTCTGTAAACCAAGGTCAGTGCCATGCGTAGGAATCCCATGAAGAGCTTAATAAAATATCTCATTTTTTTCTATGATATTCTTTTTCTATGTGACATAGACAATTAATTCAATTAGGAATGAGTTAGCAGTATAAAATAAAAATAAGGTAAAAAAGAGGAAAAAGATAACAGAAATTTTGGTTATAAAAAGAAAAGTAGCAACTAAGAAAAGAAAAGGTTATATTTATTTAACATTTTTTAGGTTTTTCTTTAATAAGATATCTTCTTTATTTATATTTCAAATGTTATCCCCTTTTCTAGTTTCCCCTCTGAAAATCCCCTATCCCCTACCCTCTCCCCCTGCTCCCCAACCCACCCACTCCCATTCCTGGCCCTGACATTCCCCTATACTGGGGCATAGAGCCTTCACAGGACCAAGGGCTTCTCCTCCAATTGATGACTGACTAGGCCAACCTCTGCTATGAATATAGCTAGAGCCACAAGTTCCACCATGTGTTTTCTTTGATTGGTGGTATAGTTCCAAGAAGCTCTGAAAGTACTGGTTAGAAACTTTTTATATAATTATATAACGTTACAATTATATAGTAGCAAAATCAATATTCATTTAATTTTATTGGAATTAAACTTAAAGACAGTAAAGATTAAGCAAAAGAAACTGCAGAATATATATTCATTTAACCAGCCATTAGCAATTTGATTTTTGAAATATGTACCTTAATTTAAAATATCATTAGAAAATAAGCTGAATTCTTCTTGGAAGAGGATAGCTGATTTTAATTCATAAAAGTTGTCTTCTTTTCTTTCAGGTTGTGACAAAACATTCTTACCAAAGAAAGCAGTATACATGAGAGGAAAAGTTTCTTTAGCTGAAAATTCTAGATTATAGTACATGTCAGTAAGAAAGGCAAAATAGCATGAAAGTTAAAATATTGCTCCACAACCTTAGAGCAGAGAAAATAGATGGATGCATTCTTCAAGTATTGAACTGACTTTCCTTCTCAATCATTCCCAGTTTATTCAGCCCAAGAGTGCTCCCTATATTCAAGGTAAGTGCCCCGACCACCATTAAACAATTAAGAAAATTCCTACCAGTCATATCCACAGACCAAACTTATTGAGTAAATTCCTCATTGAGAATCTCTTTCGAGGTGTTTTTATACTCTTTCAAGCTGACAGTTAAAACTAACTATTGAACAAGTATTCTCTTTCTCTCCCTAAGTGCACCCAAACCAAGCCAATATTTAAAGAAACAAAATGAGAACAAAGATAGAAATAACTCACAACAAAGGTCTTGCTATTGTCCACAGACCCTCAAAGACTCATTTAGGTTCATATTTTATATAACTAGACTATAGCCCATCACAGGTTGCTTAGATGTTCATATAAGACTTTCTTGGAGAAAGTATATCTTCTATCATTTTTTTTTTTTTAGTTTAAACAAATTTGAGTTCTTTGTAAAGTTTCGATATTAGAGCTTGGCGACTCTTATGGAAGAATAGGAAGGATTGGGGCCAGAAATGGGATAGAAACTCCACAGGAAGACCAACAGAGTCAACTAACCTGGACTCTTCAGGCTTTCAGGAGTCTTTACCACCAATCAAAGAACATACATGGGCTGGGCCTGCTAGACCTCCCCAGCCATATGTGCAGGGTAGTCTTCATCTGGGCCTGGAACAACTAGAACAGGGACTGTCCTAAAAGCTATTGGCTGTACTTGAGACGTGTCCTTCTAGCTGTGCTGCCTTGTCTTGTCTCACTGGAAGAGGAGATGCCTAGCCTTGCAGAAGTGTCCAGATTAGAGGATACCCAGGGGAGCCCCACCCACTCAGAGGAAAAGGGGAGGGGTGACCAGGAAGGGGTAGCAGTGAGTAGGATGTAAAGTGAATAAGGAAAACAATAAAATAAATTTAAAAAAAAAAACAAAAGCAAGATCAAAACAAACATATGATTTGAGCATTTTGATTTTGTGGTAGTTATTTTGCAGACTTTGTAGTAGCATAGAGTCTGTAGGTTTCTGTTTCACTCTGATGCCTGGCATTAGAAATCTTCATGAGTTTACAAAATGTAATCTATGAGGAAAGCCTTCAGCTAGCTACTACCAAGTGAAACCTGAGATTTAGCAGTTGAAATACTTGATTAAAGAACACGAGTAACTAACTTTGCCTTTTGAATAAACGCTTTCCACAGCTTCTCCTTTTACAGATGTGTTTATTATTCACTGTAGCATATCTTATGCTTTTTGCTGTTTTTCAGTTTTTGTTAATGCACAATATGAAGAAATTGTGTTACCAAATTACATTTCCCAAAGTAAATTTTGTGAATTTTGATTGAATGCTTTGATTTTTTACAAATTACTAAAAGGTATACCACCAAAGAATATATGTATAATAAAAATTTAATACAATTATTGTTAATAATAAATAATGTTTCCTATTTATTGTCATTTCCTTCATCTATTGATTGTTTCTTTCCTATGTTTTCCCCTTACAGAGCTGACATAGATGAATCTTTAGTCATGGACTGAAGAGATAAATGAGAAAAACAAAGAGTTCCCATGGAATAATCATCAGATTTTATGGTAATTTCAAAATGAGAAGTCTACTAGAGAGGCAAACTTGATCTCTTTCTAATAAGGTCCAGAGACCTTTGAAGTTCTGTGTAGGTAACTGTAGCACATTCTTGCTTGCTAAAGAGTTTAATTCAGAACAAGAAATATAAGTTAATAACATCCTGAAAGCTTTCCTAATATGATGCATTGTTGTACCTTGTTGGAGATCTCCAGAATACCAGCAAAGAGTCAACTCTGAAGCAATCACACTAGGATCTCTTTATTCTAAGCTCAAGCTTGGGTCACACCACCTACTCTGATGCAGCAGAGCAAGAGGAAGAAGTCCCTAGTTCTCAGTGGGACAAGGTTTTATAGAACATGTTAGGCAAGTGAGGGACGTTCTAGTCTGGCACATATCCGATTGTGGGGGCCATTACAAAATTTTTGTTGCCTTTAGCATAATTGGCTGCTGCTGGGAGTCAAACCATACACTTCTGCTTTCCTCCTGAATGGTGGTTGGAAGTGGATTGCCAGGGGAGTAATCTGGAGACTGTTAGTTAACTCAAGTTCAACCCTGGATCAGGTTCTCTAAGATGGAATGTGAATCCAAGATCACTAACAATTTCTAATTGCTTTATGTGTGTTTTCTTCTTATCTTCACACAATTAGCTCTTCATTACCATAAGCTCTTAAAATTATAATTTTATTACCCATGGTATATAAATAAGAAAGCTGGTGCCTATAATTAATCAGCAGTTTTGTCCAGTGCCCACAGCTGGAATGTACCTATATAACAAACATTTTACCTTCTTACTTCTGTACTACCTATAAAGGTGTCTGTGGATATCAGCACTTATTAACCTAGCAGAAGCTACAATCACCCTGAGAAGAAACCTCCAGGCAGCTACAGGGAGTAATTTTGATTAGGTTAGCCTCTGTCCACACCTATGGGTGATTATCTTGGTTAGTTTAATTGAAAAGGCCGACCTACCCTAACATTGTAGCATACCTCTTGCTTGGATCCTGTACCTCTTGCTTGGATCCTGTACCTCTTGCTTGCATCTTGGACTGAAAAAGAGGAAAGTTTGTCGAGTCTGAGCTTTCCTCATACTCTACTCCTGGCAGGTTCTTCTACTGTAATATTTTTCACCGCGCTGGAGTTTAATCCTGAACTGTAACTTAAAATTAACCCATTGTTTAAGAGATTTTTTTTGTCAAGGATTTTAATACAAGATCATAGGAGGCAATATCCAGGTTCCAGATATGCTAAGCACTTAAACTGTCTAGCTGCTGCTGTTTTTCTTTCTTGATAAAGAAATGGAATTGTGTATGTGTTTCAGAGAGACTAATGAAGCTTCTTTAATTAACATTGCACTCTATAGCAGGTTTCCATATGGAGTCCATTCAAAGTTGTCATTTTTATTTATATCTTGAAGGCCCAGCTGGGTGACAACTGTTGAAACAATACAATTTCAAGACTACACAGCAAAAGTGAGAAAAGTAAAATTCTTCTCAGGCTTCATGACTTCTCCATATTTGTACTTTGTACAAGCAAGTTGATGTGCTAATACATATTTTAGAAAGATAAGAACTCAAGCATATTGTGTTAGGGAAAATATCCAAAATAATTTAAGTCATTGATTAGATGCTGATCTTTCCACAATGACTCAAGTGGTTGTATCTTACTCTTGCAAATGTAATTCAGATATTTTTATACATTTATAAACTCAAAACAACTAATCATACATATTTAAGGATATTTATGATATATGATAAAACAAATTTAATTAAAAATAAATATCAAAATTCAGTGTACTAGTATTCTGTATAGTGAAATAGAGGACGAAAAGGTGAAGGACAAAAATTACAAAATATCTGTAGATATGGATTAGCAAATATGTGTGTGCTTGCTTTTATTTTGGATTAACTTATGAGTTTTTGAGTGTGTTATATTTTTGTAATAACAAAAATTAACTCAATGCTATATAAACAGAAACTGTACTTTTTAAGCATATAGATATATAAAAGTACACTTAAAGAGGATTATGCATACAGCAATGGAATTATATATTATCAGTCTAGTATATCATGATGGCTTTATGTCCATTGTAAACCACTGACTTAACTATGTCTGGCCAAATATGGGTGGGTACCTTTCCAGATAATTTCTTCCCATATGCATCCCGACAGTTGCCAGTAAGTTTTTGAATATGACTCATCAAAAATCTAAAAGAATATATATTTCATTCAATTATCTCCAGAGACTCGGGCAGTTTTAATGCTAAAATAGCTCTTGATGTTTAAAACAATGAAATAAGGATGGCTATTTTGTTTGTTTGTCAAGTTTTTATTTTTTTTTCTGCCTTGATTCTCTGAGTTTATCATTATATCATATTTTCAAGAAAAGAGTATTTTTGTGCCTTCCTCATTTTGTCTGAAAATTAAAGAATAAATGTCACCTGCACTCCTAAAGTCATGTGGAATATAAACATTCTCACTCTTCCATAGAAAAAGAAACAGCTTGTGGCTTAGTATGCCAAGACAATGACTTAGAACATTAGCCATGTACTTGTCTCAGCCATTGTGGCAAAACCAGCACATTGAGAATGAGAAGTTACTCTCCTCATTCTATTTTTCAGAACTTTATCGTTGAACTTATCAGTCCACACTTAACATGATTATTATATAAACTCCAAGTGAGTGTCAAAACCACTGAGAGCATGGGACAAGGCAATAGCTCCATGCAAACATTGCTTAGAATATATCAGCTATAGGTGCCTCTTATACAAATATGACATCATTGTTGCCTAATGAAAGAAGTATGTGTATTTATATCAGTAAGAGTTCATGATTATGGGGGTTTATAAGTAAAAATTTCAATTCTGATAAAGTTGGGTAGATTTCAACAATTTTCTCTTCCAAAACCTAGTGCTGAATCTATTTTGTACACTTTGCACAATAAATTGCAATTTTGTTCCACTGCTCTAAGATTCTGCTTCCTTGTGGTAATTGCTGGAAAATTTATCAAGGCTTCCCTCGAGCACACAGGGAAGCCTTGGTTTTCTGTAATCATCATTTATTAATTCCTTAACTTCAAATTTCATCAGATTATCAACATCTTAATAAATACTTTGAAAATTTGGCCAGGCAGAACATCACATAAAGTAAATGCCACTGGCAAATAATTGTGGTTTCTGTTTCTCTCCAATTATTGATTTTCTCTTTATGTTCAAAATTTTTTCCACCTGTTCATAAGACGTGATCTGTGCCAGCTAATACTTTGCATTTGTGCTGATGTTTTATAGGTGGTAACTCTCCAGGTTCTATTCCATCCCCATTAACACATTTTGACCAAACCTAAAACACACACAATTACACACACACACACACAATGAGAGTGTCTTAGTTATGGTTTTATTGTGTGAAATAATATACCATGACAGTGGCAACTCTTATAATAGAAAGCATTTAATTAAAGCTTCTTACAGTTCAAAAGTTTAGTCCATTACAATCTTGGCAGGAAAGCATTGTGGCATGAAGGCAGATAAGGGGAGAGAAAAGGCCCTGAGAGTTCTACATCTTGATCAACAAGCACTTTTTTCAACAAGACCATAATACTCCAACAATGTTGCTCCTCCTAATAATGTCACTCTCAATGGGCTTATTGGGGGAAATTTTAATTCAAACTACTACATTCCATACTCCCTGGTCCCAATAGGCTGATAGTTGTATCATAATGCAAAATACTTTTAGTCCAACTTCAACAGTCGCCATTGGCTAACAGTTTTCTTTCTTTCTTTCTTTCTTTCTTTCTTTCTTTCTTTCTTTCTTTCTTTCTTTCTTTCTTTTCGTTTTTCGTTTATTTTGGTTTTTTGAGACAGGGTTTCTCTGTATAGCCCTGACTGTCCTGGAACTCACTGTGAAGAACAGGCTGGCCTCGAACTCATATATCTGCCTGCCTCTGCCTCCCAAGTGCTGGGATTAAAGGTGTGTGCCACCATACCCTGCTAAGCTAACAGTTTTGACCCTGTGAAAAGTTTCTTTTGAGACTCATGGCTATCTCTTAACTGTAATCACCTATAAAATTAGAATATTAAAGCATATCACATACCTTCAATATATAATGGCATATTACCATTCCAAAAAAAAAAAAAACAAACAAACAAACAAACAAAAAAAAGGAACATAATGAGAATATACTGGAACCAAATGAGATAGAATACCAGCTGGGCAAACTCCCAACTCTGCATGTCCATAACTAATGTCAAAGTGATCTTCAGATCTCCAATGGCATTCAGCTTTATTGACTGCAATGTAATTCTTTTTCTTTGGCTGTTTCAACTCCTTGTTCCATGTTTTCTTGTCAGATATTCTGTGGTTCTGTCATCTCCAACATGTTGGAGTTTTCAATGCAATTTAGGCTTCACTTTCAGAGCTTCACACAATGGTATCAATGTAGGGAACATCTCTGACACATGTATGGCCTCAGCACCTTTTCCTTATCTTTTGAGGGAGACTCCATAACCCCTTTGTTCTATCCTTCATTCTAAAGGCAGAGCCACATGGCTGAAGCTGCCAACTTCTGCACCTTGCTGTCACTAGAACGTGGCTGGTTGTTCAAGCTTCTGTTTTATAGCTCTCTATTGTGGTTGGCTTCCTTCCCTGCCTAAACTTGGGTGCTCTGAAGGCCAGACAAGCCTGAAAGACAGAGATATACTTACCCCTGTCTCCTGAGTGCTGGGATTAGAGGTGTGTACCACCAAAACATGGCCTATATTTATATTGAATTTCTTTTTTTTTTTCTTTTTTTTTTCCATTTTTATTAGGTATTTCGCTCATTTACATTTGCAATGCTATACCAAAAGTCCCCCATAGCCACCCACCCCCTCTCCCCTACCCACCCACTCCACTTTTATGGCCCTGGCGTTCCCCTGTACTGGGGCATATAAAGTTTGCGTGTCCAATGGGCCTCTCTTTCCAGTGATGGCCGACTAGGCCATCTTTTGATGCATATGCAGCTAGAGTCAAGAGCTCTGGGGTACTGGTTAGTTCATAATGTTGTTCCACCTATAGGGTTGCAGATCCCTTTAGCTTCTTTGGTACTTTCTCTAGCTCCTTCATTGGGGGCCATGTGATCCATCCAATAGCCGACTGTGAGCATCCACTTCTATGTTTGCTAGGCCCAGGCATACTCTGACAAGAGAAAGCTATATCAGGGTCCTTTCAGCATAATCTTGCTAGTGTATGCAATGGTGTCAGCATTTGGAAGCTGATTATGGGATGGATCCCCGGATATGCTAGTGTCTACATGGTCCATCCTTTTATCTCAGCTCCAAACTTTGTTTCTGTAACTCCTTCCAAGGGTGTTTTGTTCCCACTTCTAAGGAGGGGCATAGTGTTCACACTTCAGTCTTCATTTTTCTTGAGTTTCATGTGTTTAGGAAATTGTATCTTATATCTTGGGTATCTTAGGTTTTGGGCTAATATCCACTTATCAGTGAGTACATATTGTGTGAGTTCCTTTGTGAATGTGTTACCTCACTCAGGATGATGCCCTCCAGGTCCATCCATTTGGCTAGGAATTTCATAAATTCATTCTTTTTAATAGCTGAGTAGTACTCCATTGTGTAGATGTACCACATTTTCTGTATCCATTCCTCTGTTGAGGGGCATCTGGGTTCCTTCCAGCTTCTGGCTATTATAAATAAGGCTGCTATGAACATAGTGGAGCATGTGTCCTTCTTACCAGTTGGGGCATCTTCTGGATATATGCCCAGGAGAGGTATTGCTGGATCCTCCGGTAGTACTATATCCAGTTTTCTGAGGAACTGCCAAACTGATTTCCATAGTGGTTGTACAAGCCTGCAATCCCACCAACAATGGAGGAGTGTTCCTCTTTCTCCACATCCACACCAGCATCTGCTGTCACCTGAATTTTTGATCTTAGCCATTCAAACTGGTGTTAGGTGGAATCTCAGGGTTGTTTTGATTTGCATTTCCCTGATGATTAAGGATGTTGAGCATTTTTTCAGGTGCTTCTCTGCCATTCGGTATTCCTCAGGTGAGAATTCTTTGTTCAGTTCTGAGCCCCATTTTTTAATGGGGTTATTTGATTTTCTGAAGTCCACCTTCTTGAGTTCTTTATATATGTTGGATATTAGGCCCCTATCTGATTTAGGATAGGTAAAGATCCTTTCCCAATCTGTTGGTGGTCTTTTTGTCTTATTGACGGTGTCTTTTGCCTTGCAGAAACTTTGGAGTTTCATTAGGTCCCATTTATCAATTCTCGATCTTACAGAGCAAGCCATTGCTGTTCTGTTCAGGAATTTTTCCCCTGTACCCATATCTTCAAGGCTTTTCCCCACTTTCTCCTCTATAAGTTTCAGTGTCTCTGGTTTTATGTGAAGTTCCTTGATCCACTTAGATTTGACCTTAGTACAAGGAGATAAGTATGGATCGATTCGCATTCTTCTACATGATAACAACCAGTTGTGCCAGCACCAATTGTTGAAAATGCTGTCTTTCTTCCACTGGATGGTTTTAGCTCCCTTGTCGAAGATCAGGTGACCATAGGTGTGTGGGTTCATTTCTGGGTCTTCAATTCTATTCCATTGGTCTACTTGTCTGTCTCTATACCAGTGCCATGCAGTGTTTATCACAATTGCTCTGTAGTAAAGCTTTAGGTCAGGCATGGTGATTCCACCAGAGGTTCTTTTATCCTTGAGAAGAGTTTTTGCTATCCTAGGTTTTTTGTTATTTCAGATGAATTTGCAAATTGCTCCTTCTAATTCGTTGAAGAATTGAGTTGGAATTTTGATGGGGATTGCATTGAATCTGTAGATTGCTTTTGGCAAGATAGCCATTTTTACAATGTTGATCCTGCCAATCCATGAGCATGGGAGATCTTTCCATCTTCTGAGATCTTCTTTAATTTCTTTCTTCAGAGACTTGAAGTTTTTATCATACAGATCTTTTACTTCCTTAGTTAGAGTCACGCCGAGATATTTTATATTATTTGTGACTATTGAGAAGGGTGTTGTTTCCCTAATTTCTTTCTCAGCCTGTTTATTCTTTGTGTAGAGAAAGGCCATTGACTTGTTTGAGTTAATTTTATATCCAGCTACTTCACCAAAGCTGTTTATCAGGTTTAGGAGTTCTCTGGTGGAATTTTTAGGGTCACTTATATATACTATCATATCATCTGCAAAAAGTGATATTTTGACTTCCTCTTTTCCAATTTGTATCCCCTTGATCTCCTTTTGTTGTCGAATTGCTCTGGCTAATACTTCAAGTACTATGTTGAAAAGGTAGGGAGAAAGTGGGCAACCTTGTCTAGTCCCTGATTTTAGTGGGATTGCTTCCAGCTTCTCTCCATTTACTTTGATGTTGGCTACTGGTTTGCTGTAGATTGCTTTTATTATGTTTAGGTATGGCCCTTGAATTCCTGATCTTTCCAAAACTTTTATCATGAATGGGTGTTGGATCTTGTCAAATGCATTTTCTGCATCTAACGAGATGATCATGTGGTTTTTGTCTTTGTGTTTGTTTATATAATGGATTACATTGATGGATTTTCGTATATTAAACCATCCCTGCATCCCTGGAATAAAACCTACTTGGTCAGGATGGATGATTTCTTTAATGTGTTCTTGGATTCGGTTAGCGAGAATTTTATTACGGATTTTTGCATCGATATTCATTAGAGAAATTGGTCTGAAGTTCTCTATCTTTGTTGGATCTTTCTGTGGTTTAGGTATCAGAGTAATAGTGGCTTCATAAAATGAGTTGGGTAGAGTACCTTCTACTTCTATCTTGTGAAATAGTTTGTGCAGAACTGGAATTAGATCTTCTTTGAAGGTCTGATAGAACTCTGCACTAAACCCATCTGGTCCTTGGCTTTTTTTGGTTGGGAGACTATTAATAACTGCTTCTATTTCTTTAGGGGATATGGGACTGTTTAGAAGGTCAACTTGATCCTGATTCAACTTTGGTACCTGGTATCTGTCCAGAAATTTGTCCATTTCGTCCAGGTTTTCCAGTTTTGTTGAGTATAAGCTTTTGTAGAAGGATCTGATGGTGTTTTGGATTTCTTCAGGATCTGTTGTTATGTCTCCCTTTTCATTTCTGATTTTGTTGATTAGGATTTTGTCCCTTTGCCCTCTAGTGAGTCTAGCTAAGGGCTTATCTATCTTGTTGATTTTCTCAAAGAACCAACTCCTCGTTTGGTTAATTCTTTGAATAGTTCTTCTTGTTTCCACTTGGTTGATTTCACCCCTGAGTTTGATTATTTCCTGCCGTCTACTCCTCTTGGGTGAATTTGCTTCCTTTTTTTCTAGAGCTTTTAGATGTGTTGTCAAGCTGCTAGTATGTGCTCTCTCCCGTTTCTTCTTGGAGGTACTCAGAGCTATGAGTTTCCCTCTTAGAAATGCTTTCATTGTGTCCCAAAGGTTTGGGTACGTTGTGGCTTCATTTTCATTAAACTCTAAAAAGTCTTTAATTTCTTTCTTTATTCCTTCCTTGACCAAGGTATCATTGAGAAGAGTGTTGTTCACTTTCCACGTGAATGTTGGCTTTCCATTCTTAATGTTGTTATTGAAGATCAGTCTTAGGCCATGGTGGTCTGATAGGATACATGGGACGATTTCAATATTTTTGTATCTGTTGAGGCCTGTTTTGTGACCAATTATGTGGTCAATTTTGGAGAAGGTCCCGTGAGGTGCTGAGAAGAAGGTATATCCTTTTGTTTTAGGATAAAATGTTCTGTAGATATCTGTCAGGTCCATTTGTTTCATAACTTCTGTTAGTTTCACTGTGTCCCTGTTTAGTTTCTGTTTCCACGATCTGTCCATTGATGAAAGTGGTGTGTTGAAGTCTCCCACTATTATTGTGTGAGGTACAATGTGTGCTTTGAGCTTTACTAAAGTGTCTTTAATCAATGTGGCTGCCCTTGCATTTGGAGCGTAGATATTCAGAATTGAGAGTTCCTCTTGGAGGATTTTACCTTTGATGAGTATGAAGTGTCCCTCCTTGTCTTTTTTGATAACTTTGGGTTGGAAGTCGATTTTATCCGATATTAGAATGGCTACTCCAGCCTGTTTCTTCAGACCATTTGCTTGGAAAATTGTTTTCCAGCCTTTCACTCTGAGGTAGTGTCTGTCTTTTTCCCTGAGATGGGTTTCCTGTAAGCAGCAGAATGTTGGGTCCTGTTTGTGTAGCCAGTCTGTTAGTCTATGTCTTTTTATTGGGGAATTGAGTCCATTGATATTAAGAGATATTAAGGAAAGGTAATTGTTGCTCCCTGTTATTTTTGTTGTTAAAGTTGGCATTCTGTTCTTGTGGCTGTCTTCTTTTAGGTTTGTTGAGGGATTATCTTCTTGTTTTTTCTAGGGCGTGGTTCCTGTCCTTGTATTGGTTTTTTTCTGTTATTATCCTTTGAAGGGCTGGATTCGTGGAGAGATAATGGGTGAATTTAGTTTTGTCGTGGAATACTTTGGTTTCTCCATCTATGGTAATTGAGAGTTTGGCTGGGTATAGTAGCCTGGGCTGGCATTTGTGTTCTCTTAGTGTCTGTATAACATCTGTCCAGGCTCTTCTGGCTTTCATAGTCTCTGGTGAAAAATCTGGTGTAATTCTGATAGGCTTGCCTTTATATGTTACTTGACCTTTTTCCCTTACTGCTTTTAGTATTCTATCTTTATTTAGTGCATTTGGTGTTCTGATTATTATGTGTCGGGAGGAATTTCTTTTCTGGTCCAGTCTATTTGGAGTTCTGTAGGCTTCTTGTATGTTCATGGGCATCTCTTTCTTTAGATTTGGGAAGTTTTCTTCAATAATTTTGTTGAAGATGTTTGCTGGTCCTTTGAGTTGAAAATCTTCATTCTCATCCACTCCTATTATCCGTAGGTTTGGTCTTCTCATTGTGTCCTGGATTTCCTGAATGTTTTGAGTTAGGATCTTTTTGCATTTTCCATTTTCTTTGATTGTTGTGCCGATGTTCTCTATGGAGTCTTCTGCACCTGAGATTCTCTCTTCCATCTCTTGTATTCTGTTGCTGATGCTGGCATCTATGGTTCCAGATTTCTTTCCTAGGGTTTCTATCTCCAGCGTCGCCTCACTTTGGGTTTTCTTTATTGTGTCTACTTCCCTTTTTAGGTCTAGTATGGTTTTGTTCATTTCCATCACCTGTTTGGATGTGTTTTCCTGTTTTTCTATAAGGACTTCTACCTGTTTGGTTGTGTTTTCCTGTTTTTCTTTAAGGACTTGTAACTCTTTAGCAGTGTTTTCCTGTTTTTCTTTAAGGACTTGTAACTCTTTAGCATTGTTCTCCTGTATTTCTTTAAGTGAGTTATTGAATTCCTTCTTTATGTCCTCTACCATCATCATGAGATATGCTTTTAAATCCAGGTCTACCTTTTCAGGTGTGTTAGGGTGTCCTGGATTGGGCGAAGTGGGCGTTCTGGGTTCTGATGATGGTGAGTGGTCCTGGCTTCTGTTAGTAGGATTCTTACGTTTACCTTTCGCCATCTGGCAATCTCTGGAGTTAGTTGTTATAGTTGTCTTTGTTAAGAGATTGTTCCTCTGTTGATTTTGTTACCCTCTATCAGCAGGCGTGGGAGACAAACTCTCTTCTCTGAGTTTCAGTGGTCAGAGCAGTCTCTGTAGGCAAGCTCTCCTCTTTCAGGGAAGGTGTACAGTTATCTGGTGTTTGGACCTCCTCCTGGCTGAAGGTGAAGGCCCAAAACAGGATCTTTCCCAGAAGCTGTGTTGCTTTGGCCAGGAAGGTGGCCAGTTGTCTGGAGTCGAAGATGTCGCCGCCTGAGAAGCTCTGTGGCTCTTGTCCGGAAGGAGGCCGGCCGTCTGGAGCTGAGGATGGCGCTGCCTCAGAAGCTCTGTGGCTCTTGCCGGGAAGGTGGCTGGTTGTCTGGAGCTGAAGATGGCGCTGCCCAGAAGCTCTGCGACTCTCGCCCGTCCCAGAAACGGCTGGCACTCTGTATTCCACACGGTCACCCGTGCAGCCTGCCCTCCGCGGAGTCCCGGAGCCAAGAAGGCTCCCGCCGGCGCCTGTGCCACAAACCTCTCAGTCCGGGCAGACCCCCGTGCTCTCACCAGGAAGGTGGCCGGCTGTCTGGAGCTGAAGATGGCGCCGCCCAGAAGCTCTGCGACTCTCGCCCGTCCTAGAAACGGCTGGCACTCTGTATTCCACACGGTCACCCGTGCAGCCTGCCCTCCGCGGAGTCCCGGAGCCAAGAAGGCTCCCGCCGGCGCCTGTGCCACAAACCTCTCAGGCCAGGCAGACCCCCGTGCTCTCACCAGGAAGGTGGCCGGCTGTCTCTATATTGAATTTCTTTGGACAAGTTGGAAGCTTAGCTGGGTGGCATCTTGCCATGAGGTCACCACTCATTTTATTCGATTTTTAACATCAAGACTTTTTTTTAGCCTGTTTATCTCATAGAACAGACAATTTCCACTTTCTGTTGCTCCTTTTCCCCTTATAGTGTACATTTTGTATTTTTCCATACTGAGCTTGCTACTTTTTCTTATAAATCTCTATAAGAATTAACACTAATAACTAGACAACAGAGTCAACTCTTTGAGGTTTCCTCTGCCAATGTCATTAATCCAAAACGATTCAATTTAGCCTCGGGCAGACTTTTAGGACAAATGCAACAAACAAACAAGCAAACAAACAACAGTTTTATTCTTTGCCAAAATATCATAACAGACTGCCCTACCTAGGGATCCATCCCCTCTGCTGACATCAAACTCAGACACTATTGCTGATGCTAAGAAGTGCTTACTTACAGGAGCCCAGTGTAGCTGTCCCCTAAGAGTCTCTGCCAGAGCCTGACCATTACAGATGCTGATGTACACAACCAAACATTGGACTGAGTGCAGGGACTCCAATGGGGAAGTTAAGGCAAGGACTGTAAGCTGAAGGGGATTGCAGCCTCATAGGAAGAACAACAATATTAACCAACAGGGCCCTCTAAAGCTCCCAGGGACTAAATCCCAAACCAAAGAGTAAACAGGGGAAGCCCACAGCTCCTTCTGGGTATATAACAGATGATTGCCTTGTCTGGCTGCAGTGAGAGGGGAGGTCCTTGGTCCTATGGAGGCTTGATTATCCAGGATAGGCTAGGAAGCAGGGGGAGGGAGAAGGGGATGGCGAGTTGTGGATTGGAGACTGGGAAGGAGGAATAACATTTGAAATGTAAATAAATAAAATAAGCAATAAAAATGAAAAATTAAAAAACAAAAACATTCTCTAGTCCAATAAAAATAATCTTCTTGTCTAAAACCACATAAGCCGAGCTCCCATGCTTCAAATAACCTTCAGCTGTCTTGTCACCCTTGTTCTTACTAGTATTGCCCATTGAGCCCCACTTAAAGCTTGATCTCAAACAAAAGAATGCCCAGGCCTATCACAGCAATGCCTCAGTCCCTGGTAACAACTTCTGTTTTAGTTAGGGTTTTATTGCTATGAAGAGACACCGTGACAAAGGCCACTTTTATAAAATTTTAAGCATTCAAACAGATCATGGTGTAAGTCAATTTTTAAAGCATTTAAGAATAGGTGTGCTCTTCCCTGGAGAAGACCATTGATCCCACTTTTGCTTATAATCCTTTGCCTAGACTTGAGGCTCATTACCTTTCCCTAGTCCAGGCTATCATGTCTGTTAGTGTTGTCCTTGCTTAGGGTATCCATTACTAAATAACCCACTGAAGAATATACACATACAAAACTATTGCATAGGCAGATCAGGCTATATTTGTATGTTTTCACACACATATACAAACATAATTAAAGAGAAAAATCATGAATTTGAAGATAGGTGAGACAGAGGTATATAGTAGACTTAGAAGTGGGGAAAATAATGTTACTATAATCTCAAAAATATTTGAAGTTTTAGAAAATAGATTGTAAGAGAATTAAGACAAATCTGAATTTATTCTATAATATGGCATAATACTACTTTTGTTTCTCTGGATAGTCAAATCTGAAGCTGAATTAGTCAGTCTTTAAATATAACTCATGATATGATGTGCATGAAATCGTAGTAATAAAACATAACTTTCATGGAAAATGAACAGGCTCTTTGATGCTGGGGAAATATAAGAACTGCTGAGGTAGAATCTGGTCTGTTCTCTCTAAAGGGCAATGCTAGTTTTAGAAGCAAAAGAATTTATTAAAAAGTCAGTGGTACCAACTCTAATGTTGATGTTTTTATTTTATTTTATTTTTTTTTTAGCTAGACACAGGAACATTTATTTATTTTTTTTAAAATTTTTATTAGGTATTTAGCTCATTTACATTTCCAATGCTATACCAAAAGTCCCCCATACCCACCCACCCCACTCCCCTACCCACCCACTCCCCCTTTTTGGCCCTGGCGCTCCCCTGTACTGGGGCATAAAAAATTTGCGTGTCCAATGGGCCTCTCTTTCCAGTGATGGCTGACTAGGCCATCTTTTGATACATATGCAGCTAGAGTCAGGAGCTCCGGGGTACTGGTCAGTTCATAATGTTGTTCCACCTATAGGGTTGCAGATCCCTTTAGCTCCTTGGGTACTTTCTCTAGCTCCTCCATTGGGAGCCCTGTGATCCATCCATTAGCTGACTGTGAGCATCCACTTCTGTGTTTGCTAGGCCCCGGCATAGTCTCACAAGACAGGCTGAGAAAGAAATTAGGGAAACAACACCCTTCTCAATAGTCACAAATAATATAAAATATCTCGGCGTGACTCTAACTAAGGAAGTGAAAGATCTGTATGATAAAAACTTCAAGTCTCTGAAGAAAGAAATTAAAGAAGTTCTCAGAAGATGGAAGGATCTCCCATGCTCATGGATTGGCAGGATCAACATTGTAAAAATGGCTATCTTGCCAAAAGCAATCTACAGATTCAATGCAATCCCCATCAAAATTCCAACTCAATTCTTCAACGAATTAGAAGGAGCAATTTGCAAATGCATCGGGAATAACAAAAAACCTAGGATAGCAAAAACTCTTCTCAAGGATAAAAGAACCTCTGGTGGAATCACCATGCCTGACCTAAAGCTTTACTACAGAGCAATTGTGATAAAAACTGCATGGTACTGGTATAGAGACAGACAAGTAGACCAATGGAATAGAATTGAAGACCCAGAAATGAACCCACACACCTATGGTCACTTGATCTTCGACAAGGGAGCTAAAACCATCCAGTGGAAGAAAGACAGCATTTTCAACAATTGGTGCTGGCACAACTGGTTGTTATCATGTTGATGTTTTTAAACTGTAAAGTAAAAGCCATTAGCAGAAGGCTATCGGCTGAGTCATTTCAGAGAAGAGAAGGAAGCAATTGCCTTAGTCTCATGGTAGCAGTATTTCATGTGCACAAGTGCCAGTGAAAGAGGCCTTGGGCTTTTGTCTTGTTTTGTTTTAGGATTCATAATACCATGCTCCATTTCTATCCTCTTTGGAAATAAAAATGGTTTGCCCCAGGGTCCATAGATCTTCCTATTAGAATTTATTTTTGAGATGATCAGTGATTGTGGGTCAGGCAGTCTGAGACAAGCACACTTAAGTTAAAGCACAGCAAGAGCCTGTAGCTCAGTAATTCATGAGCAAATTAAGATTTCCTTTCCATTAAGTTACTTGATTCTCCTGATGATTGAAAAATTACAGTGTCTATCAAATTTGTTCTTAGACATGCATTTATGCTCTTAAATTGATTTTAAGTAAATGCTTTCTTTGAAATTACAAAAGAGAGTAGATTTGAAACAGAGTAACAGGGTATAATAATTCACTTTCTTGTTCTTTATCATGTCTTACAACATTTGAACCATGAGACAATTTAAAATCCACTATTTACTCACTGCCTGTTATTTATGGAGTATTGTTTAATACTTCACATCTAAAAATCACTTCACCACACATTTCACTCATATTTCATGCAACCTTGGCATGATTATTCTACTTTAAAAATATAATCTGATGCTAACACTTCAATATCTGTTAAAGAAGAGATGATGAAGCATTAGAAGTTAAAATAAAGAAAAGAAGTTAAAAAGGATTCAAAGGATAAGAAAAGTCAAGGAACGTATGGTAGCACAACATCAGTTCATGAACACAGGAACTCTGTGTCCTGCGAGTGTAAGAAAGGAACATGCCAAACACAAAGCAGAACACGAATTTACATGGCTACTGCCTGCACTAAGTATATCAAACAAGTTTATTCTGGGATCAGCCCTCTAGAATAGATCTAAAAGATGTTAGTTTAAAGCAGGCATATTTGTCTTCTGCCTCCTAAAATCTTTCCATCACCTCTTCTGGGGGCTTCCCTGAGTGTTGGGTTGGGTTCTACATGTATCAGTTAGGGTTGGATGTCTCCCAGTCAGTGATTAAATCTTCTACAATTGTATGTCCCTCTACTCTTGTAACTTCCATCGAAGCTACAGCAGACTCTATGTTAAATCATGACAAATGAAAATACCACGTAGCACTAAAATAAATTGGGACATTCATCATTATTAATTTCCACAGGAGAGCTAATTTTCACATTTATAATTGAATTCCCCCTTTTAAAATTGTCAGTTAGTTACATAACTTAACTTTATGACTTACTGCATCATTTGCGTTATTAATCACAAATAATTTGATAAATATGATGTCATAAATGTATTAATATATTAACCTTATAATATTTATATTTAGTTACTACTTGATAAACAAATATGGACACCAAATTATTTTAGGTTTTAATTTAAGATTATTTTCTGGAATATAAAATTGCTAATATAATTGGTCACAACCCTGTTTTGAAATGTAAAAATATTGTATGATATGTTTAAACTTGAGAGTACCTATTTTCTATAAACCCTACATTTTAGTTATATGATTTCATTCAAACTTTTTCTTACAGATTTACAAAATATAAAAACTATCATCATTTACACATCATTCACATTTACCATACTATGCAACAGCATTCCAAATTTCTTGCCACGAATTACAACTTAAACAGAGTAATCAACTTCTGACATGACACCCTCTCTTCCACTTTTCCCTGGTATCCACCATTCTATTCTTATCATTTTAGATTACTCATATGATCACAGTCATGTGGCTCTGATCGTCTGTTTCAGGATTTTTCATAGAACATAATGTTCTCTCTCTACCCATGTTGCCATCAATAACAGAATTTCATTGTTTTGTTAATCCTGAATAACACGTCATGAAATATAAGGATATTTATTTAGTCAAGATTTTATATGTATCATAACTCAAATGTAATATTATATATTCATAAATATTTAAATTGACACATACTTATAAAAGCTCATAAATATATGAGCTTCAAAGTAATGATTAAATTAAAATCCACTATTTTAACTGATAGTCTTATTAAAGAACCTCATATATGACATCTGTAATAATTATCAATTAAAATCGGGATTAGGTTACTACCCCTAAAAGCAAAGATCCAAGCAAATAAGTATTCCTCTAGTTTGTAATTTTGTATGATAGTTAAAACTGGAGAAGGGACTACATTTCTGGCATGCACTGTCATTTGAAGTATGATAGAAATTTGTGATAAAAAGACACTGGTCCTTTAATTACCTTATTTATTCTAAGATATGATTATTTTTCATTTCATAATTGATATATAATGACCATTTGAATAACATTGTTTATAGAAAAAACACCAAATCATATAAGAAACTTGAGAGATTTCCAGTACTAGAACAGAAAACATTTTTTTTTCCCTGAACAGCCAGTCACCAACTAAGATTATAGCACAGTCAGCCTCTGAGGAAGCTATGAGGTCCAGTGACTATTGTCCATGTCTTCAGTGATGCTTATCACATTCTTTATGAGGCTCAAAATTACTTGAGCTCAGTCTTTGGGCCTATAATTGTGTTCATGTCTAATACATTGTATAGGACACACAGAAGAACTGACTTTTCAAGGGGCTTAGGTTTCAAATCTGTTGTGTAAATTAGGCTAAGTAAAACACTAATTTTGCCCTTTGTCTCCTTGTTTGGAATTATTCATTGTTATGTTGTTTAATTCGGAATTCCTATTCGGAGTGCCTTAACTTCTTTGCACAGTTCTGTGCATAACACCTGAAATGGAAAAGGTCTACAATGTCAGAATTTTTGGTTTCTGTTCATAAATAAAATAGGAGATATCTCAAAGGAATGACAGGTCACATCTTGACTCTTACCTGCATCTGACCTCCTTTCAAGACTTGAACTTTCACCTGTGCTTTGCCTTGTAATGCTACATTTGTTATTATTTCCTTGTATCTCCCTAGCTTCACCAGTTCCTGTCACTTCCCAATAGCATGATGCTGAAGACTGGATTTTACTATGTAAACGTTTTCAAGACACTGAAGATTTGAAGTATTTTTTAATATAGCCAACTTTTCTCATAACAAGTCCTTTATTTGAATCAGGTAAACACACGCATTGTTAACATCATGACTGTAGAAGATTACACTCCTTTTCATGGTTCCTTTTATTTATTATTGTTGTATTTCTTTATCTAGATTTGCTACTATCTTCCATATGTTCCTAGTGTGCTTCTTTCTACTTCATATCCCCCTTTTGACACAAGCCTTCTCCTGAATCACTTAACTTGACCTTTTCATTAAGCAACATAATATGTAGCCTCACTACAAACTCAGAGTCATAAAGACCAATCAGGAATGGATAGAATCTACTAAAAACATGAGCAAAAGCCAACACTCTGACCTATCTCATACATCAGTGTTTCAGAAAGAAAAAAAAAATTAAGTCGGTTTGAAAGGAAGAAGAGCAGGACATGGGAAGAACTGAAGAAGGGTAATAGGCATAAAATATATTGGAAGAAAAACATTTTCAATAAAATGGGGGGGGGGAATCCAATTCTCAAATATTTTTAGTATCCCTCCACTGTATACAGCAATGATTTCTACATGGATGTGCATATACTACAACATGGACAACATACTGTATTCTAAATACAGCTTTACAGAAAAATGTTTTCTATATGTATGTGATAATTCCCTTGTCCAGATGTATAGTCAAAATATAACACCTACAGTGTATTTTATTCATGTACCATTCTAGCTTTTATTGAAAATATATGTTTAAAAAAGAATATCGTGTACACTGCTCTGCATTTTCTGTTAAATTGGTTGGAGTAAATAATGAAATATTTCATCTCTCAAAATAATGATGCTCTAGACAGATCAGAATGTTGGCTTTGACTCATCATTTTGTAAGATGCTATCTATGTCCAATTGGCCTTTATAATTCTGGGTTTTTAGTGAGGTAACATAATATATTGGAATGTCAAAACTGCTTTTTTTTTTCAAATTTCAAAAAGAAACAATTCCCTCAAGTTAGACCAGTCATTGGTTGGCCACTCCCACAAGCTCTGAGCCACCACTACCACAGTGCTTCTTGCAGGTAGGACAGGTTGATAGATTTTGTGTCTGGGTTGATGTCCTATTCTCACCATCCAGAGCCTAACCTGGTCACAGAAGATGACCAGTTCAGGCTCCATATCCTCTATTACTAGGAGTCCTTGCTAGGGTTACCTTCACAGGTTCCAGGAACTTTCCACTCCATGAAGTTTCCACATTACTCCTAAATGCTTACACATTTCACTCATCTCTCCCACTACTCTCTGCCTCCATCCTTTCCTCCCCACCTTAACCCTCCTTTACCCATCACTACCTGCCCTGAGTTCAATCACTCAATCTATTGTAATTCTTCTCCCTAGACATAAGTGAATATCCTTCATTTAATAGCTAATATGCAATTGTAAGTGAGTACATATGTTTGTATTTATGTGTCTTTGTTTCCTTGCTCAGGATGATATTTTTCCTATTTCAACCCATTTGCCTGTAAATTTCTTGATGTCAGTTTTCTCTAATACCTGTGAAATAATCCAATTGGTAAATGTATCACAATTTCTTCATCCATTTTCAGTTCAGGGATATCTAGATTATTTCCAGTTTCTGGGTATTATGAATAAAGCTATGAACATAATTTTAAAAAAATGTTCTGGTGGCAGGATAGGGTATCATTGGGGTATGTGACCAAAAGTGGTATAGCTGTTTCATGACAGATATCAATTTTCAATGATTTTCTGTGGAATGACCAAATTGATTGACAGTGGATGTACAAGTTTACAGTCCCACCACCACTGGTGAAGTCTTTGCCTTGCTCTACATCCTTGCCAACATGAACAGTCATTTGGGCTATTTATCTTCGCCATTCTGGCAGGTATAATATGGAATCTTTGGGCCATTTTGATTTGCATTTTCATGATAGTTAAAGATGTTGAACATTTAACTGTTTCTCAGCCATTTGAAATCTCTCTAAAAATACCTGTCTGTTTAGACCTGTACCCCAAATTTAATTTGAATCTAACATTCTTCTTAAAATGTACATATTCCAACAATAGTTGTATGTATACTTCCAGTTGGTTCATAAATCCTCATTATATGTATATACCTAAATATATGTATCTATATCTAATCTATATCATATATATACATAACTATTATAAATCTATACAGTCATATTGTACGTAAGTTCTACATGCTGCTTTAGTAATTAGGTCCTTTAAATTCTAGTTCCTTATCTTTGAATTGCAATGTCATTCTTTCAAGTGATCTTACTAATGTAATCAAGTGATCTTACTCTGCAATCTTTGAGTTCTCCAATGACTTTCAAATTAAGTTTAATACAAATGGAGGTTCCTGTAGTTTACTTGCAAAAGCTCTCTTTTATGAGCTCCCTTCTATGAAACAAGCATATAAAGGTAAATCTATTTGGCTACAGGTTTAGAGTTCTTCTTGCTCTGATTTGGCCAGTTATTACTACATGGTCACACTGAGTTTCAAGGATGTGCTAGTTTCTGTACAAAACAATGTCATTCATAGTTGAACCAAGTACAGCATCTTTACCAGAAAGTAGCTCTTCATTTTTTAAAATGAGGACCCAGCATTCAAGTGTATATTTAGCAAACCACAAGACACCTACTTTTTTATTCTCAGCTGGCAAACAATTTAAAGTTTTCTTTTCTTAATTTTTCTTTTTCTTTTATTTATTTTTAATTTTTCAAGACATGGTTTCTTTGTGCATTCCTGGATATCCTGGAACTCACTCTGTAGACCAGGCTGGACTTGAACTCAGAAATCTACCTGCATCAATGTTTTCTTATTTTAGAAAACACAAGCTACTAAAAGAATGAAAATAAAGTTAAAACATAGCAAAAGCTGTACTGTAGGAAAAAGCATGATAATGTATGAGTTGTAAATAAATGGAAAAAAGACACATGAAAAAATATGTTAGAAATTTTATGAACACATGAGATGGGAAGAAATCTCAAATACTGTCAATAAATCATACACATACCTATTTCTGATATAAAAACCCCATCAAAACTACATATATAGAACTTTTGTTTTCAAAACTGTGATTACATGATATTTTTAAGATAATGGATTATATCAAGTTATAATGGAAGGGAAGTTCCATCAATTATAATAGTCTTAGGGTTTCTATTGCTGTGATGAGACATGACCATGGAAAACTTTCTAAGGGAAGACATTTAATTTGGGTCTAGCTTAGAGTTTCAGAGGTTCAGTCTATTATTAATGCAGGAACCATGGCAGGCATGGTGCTCAGGAAAGCATTGAAAGTTCTAAGTCTTGGTCCACAGACAGTAGAATGAGATCATTCTATAGTGGACATAACTTGAGCATATGACATTTCAAAGTCCACCCACACACTAACACACTTTCTCCAACAAGGCCACACCTACTCAAAGAAAACCACATCTCCTAATACTTCCATTCATTCAAAGACATCAATCTATGTGGTCAAATATTTAAATCACCACAATACAGACATTCTGTGAGAAAAATCAGAATATGTAATTTACTAATGTTCATGTAATATTAAAACACAAGTTGAAAAATTCATGGAATTTTCTGATAACAAAATCCTCAACAAGTTATGGAAAGTACAAATAATACAATAGAAATCTCTATGACTTAAGTCTCTAATTAAAGGAAAGATGTCCAAATAACTATCCAAATAGTGGTTACCTGTGTAATATGCTTATAATGAAGTATTAAAAACAAAAAATAGATTTATCTAATTACAAAAATACAGCCACATAGTCTTTAAGAAAAGCTCCAGTGTATAATATTGTCAATGCAAAAACACAACTTTTACATTGAATATGAGATAGTTAATTTTGTATCTAAATTATGTGTTGGCAATATATACTAGAGACTTTTCTTATGTTGTAACTCAAAGGATTTGTAGAAATCAGAGAAAAATTTTGCAATCTAAGGAAAGAGGTGCTAACCAAGGTTCAAAAAGCATAAGACTCACGAAATAGACAGGACCACAAAAGTAAATTCTCCACTTCAGAAGTGTTTAAAATTTTTTTTTTCTTTTATCCAAACTTGCCAAGTGGTATAACAGCTTTATGAGACTTAGAGAGAAGTAATTATATGATTATCTGTCTTTTCTCATTATAAATACACATAAAGTTATTGTGGATACATAATTGGAATTTTCCATTTGAGTCATAACCTAGCAAATAACAGTTGTGTTCATAAGTTTATCAGCTGTATTTTATCTTGAGGGCATTATTTCTTTTGTTTTTGTTCTTTTGTTGTTGTTGGGTTTTTTGTTAGTTTGTTTATTTGTTTGTTTTTCTGAGACAGGGTTTCTCTGTATAGCCCTGGCTGTCCAGGAACTCACTTTGTACACCAGGCTGACCTCGAACTCAGAAACCTGCCTGCCTCTGCCTCCCGAGTGCTGGGATTAAAGGCGTGCACCACCACACCAGGCAAAGACATTATTTCTTGAGGTACTCAATTTCCACCGGATCGTGCAATATGTCTTTTGCCTCTTCACCAAAGTTCTTTGAGCCTTGAAGAGAAAGATTTGATGGAGACATACAATTTAGCATTTAGTGAGCGTATCAAGATCTTTCAATCTCTGCACAGTATTTATAGGTCTGCATTTGATTCCATCTACTGCAGGTAAAATCTTCGCAGAAGATGGCTGAGCAAGACAATAAATTTAAAATTAACTTTCTCTAATGCTGTCCCAGTGCTCAGTAGACAAACCACATTTAAAGGCAAGCCCCATTACCAGCAATAGATGGGCAAGTTAGAACAAACTCAGTGGTACTTTTCTAGATATTTGTCTCATAATGATCTGTCTGGGGAATTTTCTTGGTGCTATGAAGAAAGAACAACACGCATACAAAGCCAGGCACCCTAAAATGCCAGCAGATTTTAAAGGCCATGAAAATCAAAGCGTATTAAAACAGTGTATAACACATTAGGTACCTAGTTCAGACCACTATATCCAGAAATATGACAGTCATAATCAAGGACCATATACTTGTGAAATTCTTAAATTTTAAATATTAATAAATACGAATAAACAATATTGTGAGGTAATATGTGTTCATTACAATGATACACATTAGAATCTTATTCACAAATAGAAAATATGATAATTGGAGTAAGTTGTTTTTCTTGAGAAGGTATACAAGTATTGAAGGAATAAAAGAAATTCTGAAAATAAATACAACAGAAATCCATGTCTAACAATTGTCTTCAAATATGTAAAATCACATGTTCATAGCTCATGCTAAATAAATTTTAAAATACATTTTAAATTTATTTTTGACATATTCAAGTTATGTTTATCTCTAATTTGCAAAAGATAACAAAATAACACAGCAACTTCTCTACCACATATTGCTATATTTCCAAATAGAATATCTCTGAGCATATTATATTTCATTAACAAGTCATATTAATGAGCTGTGTTTCTTTTCATCATCATGAAAGTTTTATGTGTATATTTTTATATATTTATATATACACATATAAATTAATTCTATCAGAACAATGACTATTTCTTTTAATGATATCTATATCTATATATCTATATTTATCTATCTACCTATCTATTTAATTCCAATCATTTGCATGCTCAGAACCATTATTATATTTTATATAATTATATATTATACTATATATTTATATATAGCATATAATAATATATAGCAGCATAAATATATTACAGGTAACATATTGTTATACATTTATGCTACTGTAAATTCTACTTTATTTGAATCAATTAATTAAATTATTAAGTGTATGAAATGATTTTCTTCAAAAAAATCTGTTTTTTTAATATAATTTTATTTGTGTTTCATTTTTACACTCCATATTCCATTCCCCACCCTTCCCTATCCACCCTCTGACTGCTCCAGATCCCACCCCTCCTCTCCACCCCACCCCATCTCCACTTGGATGCCCCCAACCCCACCTCACCAGACCTCAAAACTCCTGGGGCCTCCAGTCTCTTAAGGGTTAGGTGCATCATCTCTGAATGAACACAGACCCGGAAGTCCTCTACTGTTTGGATGTTGGGAGCCTCATATCAGTTGTTGTATGCTGTCTGTTTGGTGGTCCAGTGTTTGAAAATTTTGGGGGGGTCCAGATTAATTAAGCTGAATTAGGGAAGGCTCAAACAAATCTGTTAATGATGTTTAGTATGATAATAAATTAGGGTAAAAGACATCAATTGTCTCAATACATGCTAAAATGGCATTTTCAAATTTAACTTGGAGGCTGTAGAGATGACTCTGAATAAATCACTCTTATATAGGGCCCAAGTTTAGTTTCCAGAATCCATGTCTGTGACTCATCATTGACTATAGTTCAAGTTTCTGGTGGTATTGTTCTTTATCTAACCTTTTCAGGTATCTGCATGCTTGTGGATATATCCACACACAGACACATATAAATATACACAATGAAAATAAAACAAATCTTCAAAATTGATTTTTCTTGTCAAAACATATCTCAGCATACAGTAGAGCATAAAGTATATTACAAAATAAAACCTTTACTTTGAATCCAGATTGTTTACAATCTCACCGTAATTATTTCTCATTCACTTCTAAATGAAGAATATTTTCAAATGTGCAACCATAATACAAAATTCTTAGAGCAATTCTGCAATTGCTTCTCTTCTGCCTTGGTGCATTTTAGATTTAATATAGTTTCCTTAGAAAGTCAAAGAGCTTTTCCCAAACTACATCTTGAAACCATAAGAAACATGTTCTTTGGCCCAATGTCTACTACTTCCCATTTCACACATATATTTTAGAAACCACAGATTAGAGGCATGTTTCCTTTCTTGAAGAATAACACTTTTGTGTAAATCTACAGTTATTAGTCATTAATGCCATTTGTGGATATATCTTTAGAATGTGAGCCAAACTCACATTTACTCAAGGAACATCACAGATCAGGCTGGGATTAAACCCCAGAATAAACCTTTTTATCCTATTAAGCTTGTTCAACTTCCTCTTTTTCTACATAAGTTGGAATATTATTAATATTCTCCAGGAATCACTGCTGAAACTTTGACTCAGTTGAATGTACTTCAAATGTGTAAATTACCTTCAATACCTTTTAGGAAATTTTGAGTTGAATAGGGCAAGTTCAGCAGTTATGAATTGGGAAGTAAGAAAAACATAGTTTTTGAAACCTGAAGTTTCTGCCTCCTTATTCCTATAGTCTCTTCATTTTATAATACCATGGGTAGGTAAGGGATTTGTGAATGATAATAAATGTGCAACTAAATAGCTACATCCATGCCAAAGACATCAAGCAAATCTGTTATGTATCTTCTCTGAGTTTTGATTTTCATGCTTCCTATACAGGTAAATTTTAAATATATGTGAAATAGAAATCCATGTGTCATATAAGATATGATCTAATTAATTAATAAAATAGTTATAATATCTGTATTCCCCAAAGTAGGTTTTATATTAGGATGTAAGTACACTACTATAACTTCTTTTAGTTAAACCATGTAATGACCCTGAAAATACACAGACCACTCACCCAGATGTAGGAGAAAAACTGACTGACAGGCCCACTCTTGACAGTCTACATCATGCCATGTCCTCTTTCACCACTCTCCTGCAGCCAGGCAGTAACCAGGGCAAAGTACCAATTCAGATCCCTAGAATCACCCAAGAGCCCCATCCTTCAATAGGCTTCCCAACAATTTGACAGTAGTAGTCCCTTCCTCTTCAACTGTTTCCATTCGACCTTATTCCAGAGACTAAGTGTTGTTGCAATTGTCTTAATTCCTTTATCTTCTAAAGAAGATAAGAACCCTGGTTATAGCCTTTCTTTAGAGTTTCCTTTTCCTCTTCCCTTTAAATATTTTTTTACTTATACATCCATGTTGTCAGTTCTTCTTGGACTCATAATCTGACAGGTTTGCTCTGTGTGTGACATTGAGTTTTATGTTTACATTATATTTTATTTACAAGTAGGATTTCACAAAATGGAAAGAAAGAAGTTTGAAACATTCTTCAAATTTACTGAATATATTTTCATCAAATGTAATACAAATCATCACATACTATACAAAGAGAAAGAAAAAATAAATAAGCTACTGAATGTTTTAAATCCTTAAAATGATAAGCATATCTCCCTTCTAGGTTGGGCTTAGTTGTTTGATTTTTAATTACAAACCTGCTGTTTTAGAATCAGTAAAACCGAGATCTAATGTTTTCATTGTAAATAGATGTTTTCTCAATATGGATAGGAATAATAAAAATTCAATTACTTGTAGCTAATGTCTTGGCAAATAACAATTTTAATCTCAAAAGTTATACTAATAAAATACCTTGCCTTGTTTATTTACAAATGTGTGCTTACATGTTTGACAGCCAAAGAAGAAAGATAAATGGTAAGGTATACATTTTGTACATCTACTTTAGTTCAGAGGCCCTTGGGAAAAACAGTGAATAAATCCCTAATGTATTAGTGACAATTTGATTTTATTATTGGCTTTCCTAATTTTAAAAATAGCAACTTTTGAAGAACTAGCTAACTTATTTTTAGCACTATTTTGAAGCAAGTGAGAGGTTTTTAAGTGAGCTTCTGAAGGATGGAAAATCGAGAAGTTCAGGAACTTCTCAAGGTCATATCTAAAAAAAAAGAGTCCAGGTAAATTCAATCTGTAGTAACTGCACAGCTAGGCTAATTGACGAGTCTGATTGCTTAAATGCCTTTGGCTTTCTGAAATAACTTATAGAGTTTGCACAATTATGCTTGGAAAACTGGATTTTTCCCTTTCATTGATTTACAGAACTTGAAAAAACATTAACTAAGTTATACCAGGCTAAGTTTTAGAACTCTAAATTTCTTGGATTTTATCCACTTTTATAATGTCATTCTGACTATTTAAACATAGAGGTTCTGTTTTTGACATCTGTGTTATGGCAATACTATTAGCAAAATAGCCTATGCAAAGTTGATGAGAACTTGGACAAACATTTTTAAAACTAAAGCCTTTTAAGTAGTTACCATGACACCAAGAAGCTTCCACTCATCTGACAATCACTGAAGATTGATAGGTGTGTATGAGTGTGTGTGTGTGTGTGTGTGTGTGTGTGTGTGTGTGTGTATGTGTTACTTACATGTGGTCTGGAAAATGCTACTGAGGACTTCCTCGTGTATTTGCTATTAGTTTTCTTCTTGCCAATCATTTCAAATGTTGCAGTGCAGTATTTTATGAAACTATATAAAATTATTTGTATCTTTCACAGTGTGCTTCATACCTCTCCCTTTATCTGTCTATCTATCTATCTATCTATCTATCTATCTATCTATTACTTAAAAATAGACATAAGTTCATTTCTAGTTCATTTTTAGATGAGAATGGAAACAGTTTCTTACTACTGAATTTTAACACTGGTCTTGAATAAGAGCTAAATAAGGTGTTTTTAACATTTGTTCAGTATTCTTTGAAATCCTTAAGTTTCTATAGCATTCACAGGCTTATTTTTGAAATAAAATGTTACACCTGTTACTGTTGTATTAATTAAGAAGTATTTTATAATTGCTAGCTTAGTTTCAAGTTGTTTGTCTCTATTATAATATGTTTTTTAAGGAAAGAGGAAAAGGAAGAAATAAAAAAAAGTAGTAAAGGAAAATGAGAGAGGGGAAGGGGAGGGAGAGGGGGAGGAGGAGGGAGAGGGAGAGAGGGAGGGGGAGGGAGAGGGAGGAGAGGAGGAAGGCCTGCAAGTAGTCAGACTGGCTGTGGTGTCTCCTAGGCCTATAATCCTAGCATACAGGAGAAGACATGTGAGACATACAAAGGTCACCATCATCTGATTAGAGTTAGGGTGACTAGCTTAAACTCTAGGGGATCTTGTTTCAAAATTATACATGGCAAAACAAAATAGACTAGGAAGAAAATTCTCAGTACTTTAGGGTGTCAATGAGGTAGGGACTCACAATTCTCTTACCTCATCACTCCTATTTCCAGTGACACTTAGTATCTCTCTGTGACTTCATGATATTAATCACTGTAGTCAAACATATAAGTTTAGACATTGAAGTGGGGTTCCATACCTTACATTTCTGCTTGTATTCTTCTCTATTGCTTTCAGTCCACTCATGACATGTTGTTAGCACCCATTCACCTAATGTCAACATTTGGATTCAAGTAAACTTTATTGATAAAATACTAATACAGACTTTAATATTACATTGTTTTGAATATTACCTATGGGTTAATTATTATACTGATATGGCTTTTAAACATTTTATGTCTTTCCTAAGTGTAATGAATTTCATTTATATGAATCTCATTATTTTACTATGAAAAATTTAGTAGCACTTATTGTACTTAAGATATCTTAACAGTAGATATTTCTTGTCTTACTTTCTGATATCTAATTCTATTTCACTGATACTTTCTTCTTTACTAACTATCCCTACTATTTTACATTTAAAGAGATTTTGTTTGTTTGCTTTTGCTTTGAGACAGCTTCTTACTTTACAACTCAGGGTTGTCTAGGATTGATAGGAATCCTCCTACTGTAATCCCTGGAGATTACATATGGAAGCTACCTTGATTGCCTAAGAGGTTTTGTTTTTTTTTTAATTGAATACAATGCAATATGATTACATCTACACAACACTACATTCTCCAATTAAATTCCCTCCAATATGACACTCAACACGTACCTCACCGTCAGTTCCATCCCTCTGCTGTGCCTCTCTCACATAACTCACTAAGGTCGTAACTACATGGTAAGACCCTATTGCTGGATAGACCACATAGTTTTGCTACAGGACATAGAGAAATCAGCCTGAATTCCACGTGAAAATGTCTTCCCTACTGGCTATATTTCTTAGTGCCAGAAGGTAATATGCAGGCTGATAGGGGAGAAGAGACATCAGTGGTCTTACCCAGTACTACAAATAACCGCCCCGCCCCCCCCGAAGGAGAAGTTTGTCAACTGCTTCAATACTGACATAGCTGCTATGGAATGATTCATCCTCATCACATTCTGATTATTCTGACTTTCTGTGTGAAGTGCACCATGGAAAATTAACAGTGGACACATGCTCAAAAGAGAATTATATTCCCTTTCCTAGTGAAAGAAAGATGAAATTTCAAGACCTGTAAGTCATATATAAAGTACTCAGAAATTGCTGGTTGTTTGTGAGTCTAGAGGCTGCCTGGGGCTGAGAAAAAAGAAAAGCAAACCTGGGTATGCCCCGTAGTTAAAATATTCCTGGGAACAGCTTAACCTTAAAGATAAAGAGGAATGTGAGGACATAACAGGGCTGTCTAAACTGAGTCAACAATTCACAGAACTCTGACAACCTGCACGTACATGTAATTTTTCTGCTGATGTTTGAATAAGCCAATAGTGTGTTGATATGCTGAATTCCACATCCTTAAGACCCTTAACCCATAAAAACTCCTAGCCTCGTGGCCATCATCCATTATCTCCTGTGTGGGATGCATGTCAGCCCGGAGCTCCATAATTAAATGACCTCATGTAATTACATCAAGATGGTCCTTCACGATTTTTTGGGTGCACGCCGAATCGGGTATTGAGTTGGGGTTTCCCCACTAGGTTCTATCACTAGCAACTAACCATTGAGAGTAGTTCCACCAATAAGGGACATGGCATGAAGAACACCCTTATTATCTATGCTCAGATTAGGCTTGCTGTGTTTTCAGCAAGTCTTGTGCAAGTAGCAACACATGAGCTCCTCTCAGTTCATGAGTGTAATAGTTATGTCATCCTTAGGAGACAGAATTTCCTAGCACTCTTCTTCACCCTTAAGACCTTCCATTCTTTCTACTTCCTCTTCAACAGGGTTTCCACAGCTTTGGCCAAGCTTGGAGGGGCACAAGTGTTAACTTCTATGCTCCATTCAGGCCTGAGTCCTCAGTCTGTGATTCTCTGCACTTTGACCAGAAGCATCTCATCTTTCATTAATTACTTCACATGGAAAGAAAAGTTGATCTGACAAAGTTTAAGAACAGTCTGTATCTATGAGTTTATTTAGAAGGTATTTTTTGGGGGGAGGGGTGTCGAGACAGGGTTTCTCTGTGTAGCCCTGGCTGTCCTGTAACTCACTCTGTAAACTGGTCTCAAACTCAGAAATTCTCCTGCCTCTGCCTCCCAAGTGCTGGGATTAAAGGTGTGTGCCACCAGGCCCGACTTTAGAAGGTAATTTTAATGAAATGGAAACGTCTAGTTCTTTGGAAAGTTAGTTCTATCAAATAATGTTTTGCTGGGGCACACAGGTGAAAGAAGGTCTTGTAAAGCAAATGCATGAAAGACTCTTTTCCTGAAGCAGATACAGGTGAAAGGATGTTTTGATATAGCAAACATGTGAAAGGACCTGGAAAGAAGGAGTATAAATATGATCCCATAGACAGTGGGAGATGAGCACGGAGCCTTGGTTTGGTTTGCTCTGCCTTGTTATTCTTCACTAAAGACACACATATATTGGTTCTCCTTACATAGCACTGTTAAATTGTGATAACTCTGCCATTGAGAGAAACTTGCCAATAACTGCTTGTGAGGTTCCTGAGGCAGCTTTCTGCTCCTGCAGCCTCATCCCAGGCCAGGTGGTGAGGCTGTTGGTTTCTTCAGGATTGACTTACAGGTGCTTAATGTCTGATGTCTCCTTGTTGAAAGGACTGGACTACAGCTGCTGGTTCTTGTCTGGTAGCTACATGCTTTGAGGACTGGTCTGTGGCTGCTGAATCATATATGGTGTTTGATATGGAACTGAACTGCTGACAAAGAAGATCAATCTTGTCCTAAAGAAATATTGCTGAACTGCTCCACTTCCCCTGTATCCTAATAACTTTTTTCCCACTACCTCTGCTGGGTGGTGGGCTAGATGAGAGGTTGAGTCCTCTAAAAAGCTCTAAAAGTAGGTTCCCAAAAATGTATGTACAACTTGACAACTCTGACAATTAGCAAAATTACCATACCACATTTTACTCTAGGATATAGATTACAGTATTAAGGATGAAATTTCTTCTTGCAAAGACAAACCCAAAACAGATCAGAAACCAGTGATTCACTTACAACAATCATGTCGATATTTTATTGTATCTATAAACCTATAGCTACCTTTCTCTTGGATAATGGTTATTAAATTATGCAGTGCCCAGGTCCAAATCAGACCATTGACGTGTTTTCTCCCTGAGCATCCTCCAAAACAGCATGAAACCTATGTAGAAGAGAGGCATTTCTAGGCGAGATAGAGATTAAATTTCTAGAAAGTTCTTTGCAAAAGTGGGTGGTATTTTCAGCAGAATCATCTTTACCATATAGATATGGTAAGGAAATAAGGAGAGTGGTAATCTGTGTGGTTTTGGAGCCTTCCTCATATGGCCTGACGAATAAATTATAGGGAGGCATCTTGTGCCTCGCCTTGTGATAGTCATTGAATAAATGTGTCTGCATAGGCTCATGAATACAGAACAAGTTCTCAAGCTCATTTAATCTTTTTAAACATATTTTGAGATTAGCTTACTAATTAGCTGGTTCCTATCAAGTTTTTTCATGTGTACTTAGTTTTGGTTTACCCAACTATTATTTATTATACTTATTGTCCACTGCCCTCACCTCCAGTTAATCCTTTAATCTCCCATATCTTTCACATAGCAAATATTATACAACACATAAAATTTATTTATATTCTTTTTGCCTAGCCCTCTTTTTTTGGTTTTATTTCCTGACACACCTGCTCCCATCACTGTTTAAGGCTTTCCACACTTAGCCAATATCTCTACTTTGTAGCTGTTTAAAGCAAACTATATTGATTTCATGAAATCAGATTCCCCTTACTTTGCATTGGAGAAGCCAAATCATAAAAAGTACTATCATGGGTGTAAAGTCCTAGTTTTGGTAAAGACATCAGAAATCAACTCTTAGAGCACAATTGCTTCTATAGCTGCCAATTGACACCACATTATCACAGGAACACTATGATATGGGCAGTGATACATAAACACCTGCGTCTCCAGGACACTGAGGGGAAATAAAACCTGCACTTTATTCCGTTCTCATATAAGTTATCAGCTACTAGAACCAATATATAGAGAAACACATCAAGAACTTAGTTTCAAAGAACTGTGAGGAAACAAATTTTAAGTTTACCAAACTCTGTCAATTAAAACACTGCTTGAAAGAAATTTTTGCAGAATATTTTTCAGCCTGTGTATGAGGAAGGGTACTATGTTACATCCTGTACTAGCTGAGCACAGCAAGAAGACCTATACAAGGATGAGACAAAATGGTTAATTTTAAATTGAATAACTGTTGTCTTAAATGCAGACTTTAATTAATATTAGGAACAAGCTCACTTGTTTATTCTTTAAACCTTTTTATTAATTTTTCATATATTATTTTTGGATCATATATTTTCACTCCCTCAGCGCTTCCCCAATTTCCCCAACTTTCCTGTAGAATTCATATTCTTTCCCTCTTTTATCCTCTCTCAGAAACAAAAACAAAAAGACAAAAAACCAAAACAAACATGCCAGTATAACCCCAAAATACAAAGAGTATGAAATTTGTTTTTGTTGTTATTTGTTTGTTTGGGCTACCCACTTTTTTGCATGACACTTGCCTTGAAGACAGCCTATTTTCCTCTTCCCAACAGTTATTGATTACAAATAGTTTCTTTGTTGAGAATGATATTTTGTGTACACTTATCATCTCATTACTAGGATTTTTGCATATTTTGAAACTCTGAAGAACTTGTGGAGTCTTTGTGAGCTCATGTTTATCAGACCTGTTAGGTTTAGATAGTATTCTTGCCTTGAAGTTATCCACCAACTCTGGCTCATTCTGTTTTCAGTTCTTCATAGACTTTTGAGCCTTGAGAGGAAGGTTTTTGAAAGAGGCTGAGTGCTCCTAAGTCCTTCACTTTCTGCACATTGTCCTGTTGAAAATATGTGTTAATAACCATCTACTGCAAGAAGTTTCTTCCTTGAGGGTTTAGTGATACTCTGATCTATGAGTATAGCAATATGCCACTAGGCATCATTTTATTGCTACTCTCTTTTGCAAAATAGTAGTTTTTTTTTCTTTAAGGCCCATAACCTAGCTAGTTTCTGTTTGTTTTATTTTTTATTTACTAATATACTTCTTTACAATCCAGCCATTGACTCCCTTTCGGTTCCCCATAATTTGTCCATCCTGTTCCTCCTTCCCCTGTCTCCAAGAGGATGCTCCCTCCAATACCAGGCACCCCCTTCCCTGGAGACTCAAGGCCCTGGAGGATTAGACTCATTTTCTACTGAGGCCAGACCAGGCAGTCCTCTGCTATGGATGTGCCAGGGGCCTCGGACCAGTGCTTATAGGCTACATGGTTGGTGGCTGAGCTTCTGGGAGGTGCCAGGGGTCCTGTCAATTTAATATTGCTGGCCATCCTAGGGGGTCACTCTTCAATTCAGCTTCTTTAATCCTTCAGCTTATTCAACCATAGGGGCCCCCAACTTCAGTCCAATGGTTGGATGTAAGTATCTGCATCTGTCTCAGTCAGCTGTTGGGTAGACCTCTCAGAGAGTAGCCATGCTAATCCCCAGTCTGTAAGCACATCACAGCATCAGCAATAGGGTCAGACTTTAGTCCTCCCTGCCCCATGAGATGGATCTCAAGTTGCGCTGGTCACTGGATTACCTTTCCTTCAGTCTCTTTTCCTTTTTTGTTACTGCAGTTCTTTTAGACAGTAACAATTCTGGGTCAAAAATTTTGACTTTGGGTTTGTAAAACCATCCCCACTTGGGGACTCTTTCTATCTACTGGAAGTGGACTCTTCAAGTTCCCTCTCTCCACTGTTGGGCATTTTGGCCATGGTCACCTCCAGTAAGCACTGAGAATTTTTCACCTTGCAAGTCTCTCACACTTTCAAAGGGGTCCGCATCACAACCACCCATCCTTGAGGCTACATATTTCCGTTCATTCTGCTGACCCTATATGCTTCTTTCCTGTCTTCCTTTATACCTGATTCTGCTGATTTTTCCCCCCGCACCCTACCCTCTCCCACCCAGGTCCCTCCCTGCCTGTGCCTTCTGTGATTATTTTCTTCCCCACTTCTGAGTGTGATTGAAGCATCCTCACTTGGGCCCTCTCTTTGTTAACATTTTTGAGTTCTGTGGATTGTATCGTGGATATTTTGTGCATTTGTGGCTAATATCCACTGATTAGTGATTTCATACCATGCATGGACTTTTGGGTCAGAGATACCTTACTTTTTATTCAATTTCTCTTCTATTAGATTCATAGTATCTAGTTTTATGTCTAGGTCCTTGATCCACTTGGATTAGAGCTTTGTGCAAGGTGACAAATATGGATCTATTTTCATTTTTCTACTGACAGACTTCCAGTTAGTCCAGCACCATTTATTGAAGATGCTTTTGCCCCTGTGTACGTTTTGTTGCTTCATTGTCAAAGGTCAAATGTCCATAAGTGTATGGGTTTATATTGGGTCTGCAACTCTATGCCACTGTTTTATCTCTGTGTTTCTGTACCAATACCATGGAGTTTTTATCACTAAGCTCTGTAGTACAGCATAAGGTCAGGGATGGTGATTCCCATCGAAGTTATTTCATTCTTGAGAATTAGTTTCACTATCCTGGGTATTTTTTACTTGTCTATATGAAATTAAAAATTGCTCTTTCCATGTCTTTGAAGAATTGTGTTTTAATTTTGAAGTGGATTGCATTGCATCTGTAGATTGTTTTTGGTAAGTGTTAATCCTATTGGTCCATGAGTATGGGAGATCTTTCCATCTTCTGAAGTTTTCTTTGATTAATTTCTTCAGAGACCTTGGAGTTCTTTTCACACAGATCTTTCTATTGTTATGTGAGAGCTACCTCAAGATATTTTATATTATTTTTGACTATTGTGAAGGGTATTGTTTGTCTATTTTCTTTCTCAGCCCATTTATCATTTGTATAAAAGAAGGCTCCTGATTTGTTTGAGTTAATTTAACTTCCAACCACTTTGCTGAAGTTGTTGATCAGCTGTGGAAGTTCTCTGGTAGAATTTTTGGGGTTGCTTATGTATACTATCTTATCATCTGCAAATAGTAATACCTTGACTTCTGCTTTGCCAATTTGTATCCCCTTTAATCTTTTGTTGTCTAATTTCTTTAGCTAGAACTTTGAGCTATATTGAATAGATATAGAGGAAGGGGCACCCTTGTCTTGCCCCTGCATTTAGTAGGATTGCTTCAAGATCTCTCCCTTTAAATACTGGCTGTTGCTATTCTGTATACTGCTTTTATTATGTTTAAATATGGGCTTGGAAGTACTCATCTCTTCAATACTTTTAACATGAAGGAGTATCGAATTTCGCCAAAAGCTTTTTTTCAGCATCTAATAAGGTAAACATGTGTTTTTTTTTTCTTTTGAATTTGTTTATATAATTGATTGCATATTAAGCCATCCATGTGTTCCTGGGATGAATCCTATTTGATCATAGTGAATGATGACTTTGATCTGTTCTTGGATTCAGTTTGTGAGAGTTGTATTGAGTATTTTTGCCTCAATATTCATAAGGGAAATTGGTTTAAAATTCTCTTCATTGTTGAGTCTTTTGTAATTTATGTATCAGCATAACTGTGTCTTCATATAATGGATTATGTAGTATTCTTTTTGTTACTATTTTATGGAATAGTTTGAGGAGTATTGGTATTATTCTTTTAAGGTCAGGAAGTATTTTGCTCTAAAACCACCTGACCCTTTCTTTCTTTCTTTCTTTCTTTCTTTCTTTCTTTCTTTCTTTCTTTCTTTCTTTCTTTCTTTCTTTCTTTCTTTCTTTTTTTCTTTTTCTTTCTCCTTTTTTCCTTAGGGGTAATCAGACTGTATAAATAGTTTACTTACTCTTCATTTAACTTGAGTACCTGGTATCTGTTTAGAAAATCATCCATGATAAACAGTCTACTAAAAGTCCAGTTGTTCTAGTTGTTCACCAGTTGTTCGGTAGTTTGTTTATTTTCATAATGTGAGTACATAATTGGTGTATTATTTCCATTGGTTGTTTTTAAATCTTCAATTTTTTCATGAATATAATTTTCAAATACTAACTATATTTTCTCAATTTACTTTTATTTTCAAAACTACTGGTTTGATATAGCAAATGACATTTAGATTGCCTGAGACATCACATATGTATTATATAATAAGCCCATGAACTTCTGAACTTGATCTTAGCTGCCTTTCTTTTGCACCATATCCATGAGAAAATGGTGAAGGATGCCTGGTTTATCATCTTCTTTCTGGACACTAATTCTCCTGTAGGTTATGTTTTGGACATTGAGGATTAGAGGTTTTGCTACTGTTGAAGGAACAGTAATTTCAGCTTGTAAGTGAGCCATCTCCAATCCACCTTCATCATAGTCTCCTTTAGATCCTTAAAGTTTCTAGCTTGAATAGGGCCCTATTTATACCTTTCAGTTCCTCCTGGCTCTTGGTACACATAACATGCAAAGTCTTGTCCAGTTAATATGGAGGTATAGGGGGAAGTGCATCTTCTACATCCTAGAAGTGAAAAACATTCATTTGATTGATTTGGGTGGGGTGGTGGTAGAGGTATATCAGTCCTTATTTTTCCTAATTAGAAGCATATACATTCTCTAAGGCAAAACTGTATTCTGGCAATTCATATCAGCTTCACTAGGCAATCTATGAAAATCTAATCTGTGGTTACTCTCGAAGTAAGTGTTTGGCATACTACCGTAAATAGTCACAGAATCTCGTAACTTCTGTGGCCCTAGATACCACATGTGCCACGAATGCTGCTGGCTTATCCCCAGTCCAGATCCTTAGCCTCAGGCATTTGTTTGAAAGAAACATTACCTGGAAACTTTTCCTTTCATTCTTAAAACTCATAGCACAAAATGCTAGGTTCTGAAACATTGTTATGTATTGACTATATCCTGTACTTACATAATATAGATATTTCTAGATATCCTTCTTATTTCTGCCTACTGCATAAATACATTTTTCTACAAAGTCCTTTCATATACTTCCATAAAGGTCTTTTTTCAAGGAAACTGATGATACAAATTTTAACACATTCTTGTTTAGTCTGTACTGAACATTTTTACAATTCATGAAGAACAATTGAGTTTGAAGCTGTGATAAGTCTTTGTTGTGCTATGTGCTTTTTTCCTGTGGGCTAACTTTACCTTCCACCCTCTATTGCATAGAAGGGATCTGAGGAGGCCATTGTTTGTTGTGGGTTCACATTTGTTTTGATGAGCCTGTTGTTATAATTATTGCATTTTATCCTTTCTACGTAATTGAGATCCACCTCTGCTGACCTTTTTTTTTCATTGTTTATCTTCTAATCATCTCACATCCAAATGAGGGTGTTAGCATGGTTGTCTGAGGTTTTCTTTCTTTTGTCTCTTGAGTAGTCTCCCTTTTATGGCACTCTGCTGCTGAATCCCTCTCTTCAATCAGTTTCTTAGATATCTAAGAAGTGTAACTCATAGATCATATTTATTTACTGGAAACTGTTCGTTAAAGAAGCCATAGCAAAACTGCTTTATGGTTTTCAGATTATTTTTGAATTCAGGTTATTTAAAGAATACTTCACTAATCCCCCTATAAACCTCTTAATATCTGATTTTATATAAGTATACATGCTGCAAAAATATAAGTCCATATCTTATATACACAGTCATAAATCACAGGTTGCCTATTTATAACTGAATTTTGTAATCTTTTCTAGTTTAAATTATAAAAGTTGTATTACTAGGCCCAACAACATTCTTCTGTGATATTTCATTGTTTGACACTCTTATGAGAATGCCTGAACAAATGTAAGTAAAGAATGTGGAATCTGGCTAGCAACATGGCATGCCAAGTTGCTAACAATTTTTTTAAAATTCATATTTTTCTTATTGTTCATAATAGGATAGAATTATACTTTTACTTCTTACTGGTAGACATTATAGTTGGTAACAAATTTGTGTATGTTTATTGCAAAAATATAATCTGATTTTCTGAGCAACGTTCATTAATTTAACTTGGGTATAGAACGCATACTTTAGTCAAGATCAATTAGTGCCACCTACCAATGGAGAAAAATGTCTGGCCATCGAAGTGTAATTTTTACAAAATGTACTTTGTATGACTGTACAGCTTAAGCTTTGTTGATAAGTTTTTACTGATAATTACTTATGAATTTCTATGTTATTCTCATGGAAGTTCCCTTAAATACAATATCATTTGGTCAGGCATGTCTTGAGTTTCCTGAACAAGGTGACCTTATTGGTGTGCATTCTATAAACTATGCCTGATTCAGTGAGAGCAGTGTTTGTGTGGTTTGTGGGCTGACTCCTGAATCCCTACTTTTCTATTCAGTAGCAGTTAGGACAATAAGCCAAAATCAGAAATGGTGATACCTTGCCATAAATTATGTGACAAGAGGGATAGGAAATTCATTTGTGTCAAAAGCCTGGGTTTTCAGAACTGGAGAGATGGCTCAGAGGTTAAGAGCACTGGCTGTTCTTCAAGAGATCCTGAGCTCAATTTCTAGCAACTACATGGTGACTGATAACCATCTAGAAAGTTAACCTTGAGATCTGGTGCCCTTTTCTGGCCTGCAGGCAAATATGCAAACAGAATGCTGTTGTAAGACTCCAGGGAGCCTTAGCTTTCTGGAGATCCTGTGAATAAAACACATGAAGCTGGGATTGATGCAAAAAGCAAGAGGAATCTATTGTTCCTGTGCACCAGGTTCGTCCCAGACCCAAAGGAGAGGCAGTGGCCCCCAGCACCCAACTGGTGAGTTTTTATATGGTTTCCAGGGGTAGAATAGAGCATCAGCAACGAGGCACAATATGATTGGCAGAGCAGTGCACCATTTAAACTGGTCTTTAGGGAATGAGTTGACAAGGACATCCCTTGTCTGAAGGTGAGCAACAGTCAGTCCTGTGGAATGTGTCCCCATCTGTAGGTCAGTTCCCACCCTGTGGTCTGAGAAATGTTAATTAGCCTCTCTCTTCCGGAGGGGCAAGTGTTTCAGGACCTTACCAACATTCCTAAGCTGATCTTTTCACTGTAAGTTTAATAAATTAATAAATCAGGGTTTCCTAGGTGATTTTGGGTCCCTGTTGGTCATGTGCAACAGCTTGAAGAGCCAAGTTGTGATGTTCCTTGGAATTCCCATAATGACACACTCAGACATGCCTAGAAACAACCAGAAAAGTGGCCAGAGAGCTCCATTTATACAATGAACAGGGCATTACTGGCTAATGCTGCAGGATGTTTGATCACACTTGAACCCCAAGACTGTGTTTCCTACTGAAAATTCCTTGCTGTGGTGTAACTCACCCCTAGCACAGAGCTTTAAACCAAGAGCTGTCTGTTTATTGTAAAAAAAGGCTATCTCGTTCTTTTGTTGTGCCTCAATCCTAGCACACAACTTTATTCCAAATGTAAATAATGTCAACCACTAGTCAGTAGGCAGAGCAAGTAACCAGCTGACAGGGAAAAAATATAAGTAAACAGAAAGGGGTTTTTTTGAACAAAGGGTATTTAAGACAACATACAGGAGGAGAAAGGACTAAATCATCAACCACAGAGGACACATGCAGTGACCTATTACTCTAGGTGAATATGTAGCAGAGAATGGCCTTGTTGGACATCAATGGGAGGAGAGACCCTTGGTCCTGTGAAGACTTGATGCCCCAGTACAGGGAAATGCCAGCACCAGGAAGATGAGCAGGGTGAGAGGGATGAGATAGGGGGTTTTGAAAGGGGAAACCGTGAAAGAGGATAACATTTGAAATGTAAATAAAGAAAATACCTAATTAAAAATATACCTAAGATGAAAAAAAGAAAATTAAAAAACATTTAAAAAAAAGAAATGTAAGTAAATAATATCTAATTTTAAAAAGAAGAACATTGGATAGTAAAGACTTGTATAACAGTTGAGAAAATTAATGAAAAACATAAAGGGAGAAGAGGAAAAAAAAAAGAATGTTTCCCTTCTAGATGTAAGCAGAATAGGATGGTCAGTTGGGTGTTTTCCTATGTCTCTGAATTTAAGGTCACTCTACAGAGCAAGATTCGGAACAAACAAGCATAGACAGTGAAGGAGTTGGAAAACAGAGCTACTGATAATGTAATAGAACAAGAGGGCCATGTTCCAGTTTCTGCAAGTTGCAGAACTAGGCAGCTTCAGCCATGTGTCTCTGGCTTTATAGTCAAGAGGAGCAAGAAACTACTGGGACGATTGATGCTGGTTGGCTGTAGCTAAGAAATTAGTGGTGATTAAGAAGAAACCAGCATCACTGAGGTGATATCTTCTGGGAAGTGTTTTCTCAGAGCACAAAGAAGCAATGTTCCAGAGATAGCTGAGGTTGTACCTTGTGGTGCAGCTGTACTTGGCAATGTGTAAGAGTCACCCTGTTGATACTGGTATTAAAGGCATGAAGGGGTCATAAAGAGCAGCTGAGGCATGGCACTATCAGAAGCCATAGAAGGCCATTGGTGGAGAGGTAGCCTCCATTGCAATTGCTCTGGACTGAAGGGATAATGCTTGGCACTATGAAGAGAGCCTATGAGATGTTATTGCTGAGGCCTAGTTGTAACTGAAGATCCCAGTGTATTGGAGATGCCAGTACCATGTGATGATCACTAAGAACAGCAGCAAGAGTAGAGAAGATCAACCTAAGCTTAGAATGCCACAGAGTGCAGAGCTGGAGAAGTGAAGCAAGCCCATTGGAGGAGCCCAAAAGTTCATGTGTGGAAGGAGCTATATCACTGAAGTTTCCTTGGAGAATCAAGATTTTTGAGATGCCAGAGCCACAGGCTAATCGCAGAAGAAAGCTGATAACAGGGAGTAGAACCAGCCCAGGAAAAAGAAGTTTACAGTAAACAAAGATGAAAATGCCTTTGGGGATTTGAAGACCACTTTGATATAAGACAAGGAGATGTTTGTAATTTGCCCAGCTCATTTGCTGTCATGCTTTGAGGATTCCAGTTAAGTGATTGGATGAATCTCAGTAGAGAGTTTGAACGTTGGACTTTTAACATGGACAATACTATAGACTATGGGAATTTAGAAGTTGGACTAAATGTATGTTTTTATTTTGCTAAGGCTAAATATGGCCCCCACAGATTTATGTGTTAGGACAAGCCTATGGAGGTTAGGGAGTAGAATGAAATGGTTTATAAATACTCATTCCAGGGAGTGGTGCTATTTGGACATGTGGCCTTGTTGGAATAGGTGTATCATTGTGGGTGGTGGCTTTAATATCCTAGCTCTAGCTCCCTGGAGGCTTTGACTCTGCTAGCAGCCTTCAGATTAAGAGGTAGAACTCTCAGCTCCTCCCACACCTTGCCTGCCTGGATGGTGACATGTTGCAGCCTTGATAATACTGGACTGTACTTCTGAAGCTGTAAGTAGCTCCAATTACACATTGTCATTTATAAGATTTGCCTTGGTCATGGTGTCTGTTCACAGCAGCAAAAGACTAACTGAGACAGTGGGATGGTTGTTTCAATATGCTAGTCTTAGAGAATATCACTATTAAGAGGTGAGGCCATGCTAAATTAGATTTGGCCTTGGTGGAAGAAATGTGTCACTGTGGGGGTGGGAATTGAAACCCTTCTCCAAGCTACCAATGACAAAAGCTTCTCCTGTTTGAATTCAGAAGAGGATACACATTCTTACCTCTTCAAATGCTATGACTATCTAGACCTATGAACCAATAAGCCAGGCCCAATTCACAATTGTTTTTTTATTAAAGTTGCTTTGGTCATGCTGTCTCTGTAGAACAATAGAAACCCTGAGTCAGACTTTGCCAACAGGAGTGAGATATTGACATAATAGGCCTGGCCATGTGTTATTTTGGAGGAATGTGGATTTGGGGACTTTTGATTTGGCAAGTGGTGCAATGCATTAAGGGTGCCTTTGGCCCATCCTACAAGAAATATGGAAGAAATTGGTACTGAGGGTGACTTAAAGTGATGCAAAAGGTTTTATAGTAGGAAGATATCAGTATGTGGCCTAGAAACTGTTTGAGTGGTATTTTGGTGAAGAATCTGGCTGCTTTTGCCATTATATGAAGAGACTTAGGAGGCAGAGTCTAGCATGAAGAGAGTCAGAAAAATTGCATGACAACTGAAGTCTAACAAGAGCCCAGTATAGACTTTGTACTCTGGTTCACTCTCATGAAAGTGTTTTGATGAAGTTTACAAAGCTCATAAAGGAAAAATACAAAATATGAGGAGCAAGACTTAAAGGAGCACTAAGAAGTGAAATGGAGCTGGATCTTGTGTGGAAGGAGATAAGCAGCTTAAGGGAGTGATGATCTCAGGGCAAGATTCCAACTAGCTAATCTCATTGTTATTGCACGTAAACTAGCAATAGTTATGTGATATTCAGCAGTATTACCTGGTTATAGTTTTTATTTGTACTTTTATTTGTACTTTTAATGTGGAATGAACTACTATCTGGGAATGGAGGGTCATCTTGTGATCCAGAACTTGAGGCTGAATGCACTGGCTTTTGATTTATATCTTGAAGAACCATGGCAATGAGAAGCTTAAAGAGATCTCCAAATTCAAGGCCAATCTAGAACAGAGAGAGTTGCAGGTAGAGAAAAGCTTAGAGCCGGGTATGGTAGACCATGCCATTTATCCCAGCATTCAGAAGACAGAGCCCTGAAGATCTCTGAGTTCAAGGTCAGTAGACAGAGCAAGTTCCAGGACTACCAAGCTTAGGCAGTGAGTGAAATCATTAAAAATGGAGATTTGGTGATGATGTAATAGAACAAGGGGGCATTTTCCAGCCCCAGCAAGAAGCAGAACTTGGCAGCCTCAGCCACTTGGCTCTGATTTTACAGTCAAGAGTAGAGGGGGATACTGGAACAGTTGATTCTGCATAGCAGGAGCTTAGAAATTTGCAGTGGTTACGAAGAGACCAGCAGAGTAGACCCTCTGGCATCACTTACATACACTATCATATCATGTGCAAATAGCTGTCCTTTGACTTCTTCTTTCCCATTTGCATCCCCCTGATCTTCTTTAGGTGTCCTATTGCTTATTAATTTAATGCTGTCTATTGGTTTGTTATTTATTGCTTTTATTTTTTTAATTTTTAAAATTATTTTTTATTATTTTTTTATCAGAACAGTTTATTGACGATATAGCATGTAATGACCCAGTCCCTAAATATACAACATCAAGCAGGGAGTCCTGTCTACAGATGGTTAATCAAGGGCACCCCACGGGCGGGCAACTCCTGGTGCAGCTGCTGGAAGATCATGGCACAATGGTTCCTCTCCTGGGTCTTGCCAAGAGCATGGTACAGCCTGGCCTGGAATTAAGCAGCATCCCTGATGCGCTCTCTGCAGTCGACTTGTGCAAAGTAGTTCTTGGCTTCAGTGAGTTTCTGAATGGCCGCTTCCAGACCTTCTGCTCTCTTTACTGGGTCATAGGACGCTGCCGAAGCCACTTGGCACTTGGACACTAAGAACATGCACGACCTTTGTCCAGGAGAGCCCCGTCAGCTAGGATGGGCTCGATAGCCATGTGAAGAAGGGTTAAGGCCTGTTCTGGGATGCTAAGGATGAGCTGGGCATAAGCCAAGTTGAGCACAGTTTCGAAGGCCAAGTACTGTAATCCGTATTCTTTGGAGAGGGCCAGAGCTTCCAGGAGCACAGGCATGGCAATAGTCGGGACGAAAGAGCGCCAGTACAGCTCTGTCACTGACAGGAGGACACTGATGACTATTTCTATATTCTTTAACTTCTGACAGTACGTCAGCAACTTCTGCAGAAGCTTGTGTGCCTCTGTCATTTGGTTCTGAGCTTGCAGTACGACTGCTTTCCTGTATACACCTTCTATGTCATTAAGCACTGTGATTCCTGTAACAAGTGAATCAGCCCAATGAATTTGCCTTCATTCAGTGCTCTGTCAAACTGTATTTTTTGATCCCACAGCATCCATTTCTGGGCGTGTTGACTGTTAGGTGGAAATCGGTCTTTCAAGTGCTTTAATACTTCACCAGCAGCCACGAAACAGCTCTGTTTTGCATGGAACTCTGTAAGATGCCAGAGAGCAAAGGCAAAGGACTCAGTATTGTTCTGATGCACGCCCGCATTCAGCAACTCCAGGCTGTTCATGCTCAGCAACATCTGGGCTTGATGCAGTGCCATGGTGCTGCGGCCGTACAGCCTCCAGATGTCTGTTTTCTGTGCAAACCGGATATCGATAAGTTTCCACAAGCTGTGTTTCCAGTGCAGGAGGTCAGAGTCCTTTAGGGCATCCATCAGTCTGTTGGCCTTTTTCCCAGCAATACCTCCGTGTTCAAATCGTTTTCAGCTCAACGCACAGCCTCCTGCATTATTTTGACCACGTGATTCTCAGTGGTGCAGAGGGAAAAAGTAATGGGGAAGAAGGTTCTGGCGGGAGCCTGAGATATGCTGCTCTCAACCTGGCTGCCCTGCACTGCCTCTTCTGTCACTATCAACAGGCAGAGCTCGCCCTGCAGGAGGCAATTAGGATTGCCCAGGAGTCCAAGGATCACGTGTGTCTGCAGCACTGTTTGAGCTGGCTTTATGTGCTGGGGCAGAAGAGAGCCCATAGCTATGTTCTGTTGGAGCACTCTGTGAAGAATGCAGTACATTTTGGGTTATTTATTGCTTTTATTATGTTTAGGATGTATCTTGTAACCTTCTATTCTGGAGGACTTTTAACAAGAAGTTGTGTAGGGTTTTTCAGCATCCAAAAGATGATAATTTTTTTACTTATTTTTATTTTATTTATTTTTTCTCTTTTGGTGGATTGAGTTGATGGGCTTTGCTATCTATCAACACCTGAATCCCTGAAATGAAGCCTACTTGAACATCCTAGATGGTGTCTTTGATGTGTTCTTGGATTCTGTGTGTGATATTTGAATGTTCATGATGGAACTTCTTATCTGATTCCCTTTCCATGTTGTGTGTTTGTGTGATTTAATTACCAGGTTGCTTGTGGCCTCAGGGAAGGAGTTTGGCCATGATCATTCTGTTTCTATTTAGTTGAGTATTTAGAGGACTATTGGTATTAGGTCTTCATTAAAAGTCTTGGAGAATTCTGCACTTAAAGCATGTGGCCCTGGCTTTGTTTTTTTTTTTTGGGGGGGGGCAGTGAATGACTTTTGATGACTTTTTCTTTTCTCTTAGGGAATATAGAATCATTTAGTTACTTTTCTAGATCTAGATTAACCTTTGGTAATTGGTGTCTATCTAGAATTTCAACAATTTCATATTGATTTCTTTTCAGTATTTTAGAGTATAGGCTTTTGAAGCCAGACCTAATGATTTTTTGAAGTTCCTCAGTGTTCATTGTTATGTCCCTCTTTTCATTTCTGATTTTGGTAATTTGGGTATTGTCTCTTTGCCTTTTAGTTCATTTGGGAAAGGGGTTGTCTATCTTGTTGATTTTCTCAAAGAGCCAGCTCTTGAATTCCTTGACTCTTTTAAATATCCTCTTTGTTTCTCATTGATTGATTTGATTTCTGTTTTATTTCCTGCCATCCAGTCCTACCAAACTCTCAATGGGATGAGACTTTGCCTCACCTTGGGAACTGAAGCATGTAATAAACAAAGCTCTTGCTGTTCTCTGTGGTGGGTGATGCACATGACAGCCTCACTGCAAACCCTGCATAGCCAGGTTTAAGGGTGTATTGAATTAGCCCACTTTGTCAGTGTTACCTGCAAGGTGCCATGACACATTAACCAAAGTCAGTACACACCTCCACTATATTTTTCACTTCGGTCTTTCCAGTCATATTGGAAAATATTATAATGCGTTCATGAATGCACACACACACACACACACACACACACACACACATACACACACACACACACAGAGAGAAAGAGAGAGAGAGAGAGAGAGAGAGAGAGAGAGAGAGAGAGGAAGAGAGAGAGAGAGACACACAGACCAACAGAGACAGAGAGACAAAGTGACAGACAGGTAGAAAGAACTTGTGGAAGATCTGTTCCTTCTACTCTTTTATTTGCTAAGAAGGAACCTGTGTTTCTAGGATTGATACCAAGGATGAATACCAGTTGATGCATCTCATTAGCTGATCATCTCAACCAAAACATTTCATGAGTTTTATCTATATTTATGTTCTATGTGATGTTTGTGTTTGTGAGTGTATGTGTGTGTGTGTGTGTGTGTGTCGTTTATTGAAATTGTGAACATTCTTTGCAACCTTAGAATAATGTGTAAATTAACAAAAAGACAGTACAAATGGAATCCCTGGAGGAAGCTGGGGGTGGGTAGCTTGGAGGTTAGAGTGACTTGCAGCCCCTCTAGAGACTTTCTTTTCATTGTATGTTACAACTCAAATGCAATACTGCTCGGTATTTTATTTTTCTTCTGCTATAGCCCCCAGACTAGAGATGAACCTACTACATTGTGAATGCTGGCAAATACTCTACAACTGTATTACATCCCAGGGCTGGAACCCAACTCATCTTCTGCAACAATTACAGGCAGGCTGGATGAAGACACTCAACCTACACTGTAGCCATCTCATGAATGGTTCATGAGAATGGCTTCCAAAATGATTTCAAGACTGAGAATGTTTAGCTATCTGGGAGAGAAAATAAGGAGACTCAGTCTACACTGTACATTAAGGACTGTTTATTCTGTTAAAGGCTGACATAGATTATTGACTCATGTCACATGTGAAAGTAAATAAAAATCCAGGTTAATGTATGCATCTGGTAGGATTTACCAAACACACCACCATACATGAGTGGACTTAGAAAGACCCAGGCCCCTCAGGGTTCTAAGGTATTCAAGGAGTCCCCACAAATACAATAGTAACATGCTAGTGTAGTCTAAATTTTCTCTCACTGGTCTCACCTTAGTTCTAGTGTACTGCTGAGTGGGGCATTGGGCTATGCACAGACAGGCTGGTCTCCAGTTGAGCTGTGGTCTGAACCCCAGAAGGGTGATAATTCACCTACATGATATGGTAGACATGCCCTCTTGCTCCTGGAACTCTGGCTCCTGCCTAAGTTACCACCCCCCACAGCACCCACATGGGAAGCATTGCTAGAAGTAAAGTAGGCAATTTTCCAAGCTTCTTACCTTTAGTCTCAACTCCTCCCCAGTTACCTAGCAACAGTAAAGAATGAATATAAGGGTGGCTGCTTGGCTCCACCTCTCTCTCTCACTTCTTGCTCTCACCCTCTCTCCTCTCTGTCTTCTCCTACCCTGTCTCCTCTCATCTCACTCTCTCCTTCTTACTCTCTCTTTCTCTCTAGCCTTCTCCCGTCTCTCTCTCTTGCTCTCTCTTCTCTCCCTTCTATCTTTCCCATGCCTTTCTATAATAAAGCTCTAAAATCATAGATTGTCTCTGTTCATCAAGGCTACACTCACTCTCAATAGACTGGGAAACTCTCTTTCCTCATCCCTCTCTCCCATGACCCCAGGGCTTTTGAGAGTAGCCCCAGGGCTCCCACGTTGGGCTGCCCATTGACCACCCAACAAAGAGATAGTCAGAGGCTTGGATGGCCACCTGGGGCTGAGGGGAAAGACGCTGGCAGCCCTCCCATGTCCACCTGACCAGAGCATAGATGGGACTCTGGTTGGGCTTTGGGTCTTTCCTCTCTCTCTTCACCAGGGCCCCCTTTGAGCTTCCACACTGCTGATGAACTTCTGTCACTTCATGAAAATTAGAAGACCTAAAGTAGAGAGTAGCCAAAAACTCTATCCTGATACTCTGCTGAGATTTTAAATGTTCTGGTGTGTCAAAACTATTTGTAGATTACTTCCTCCACACTATAATGCTCTGACTAATCTCCAGTCTCAATTAATTATTTCTATTCCATTAATTGGACAGCAGTCATCTGGAAGAAGCTCTTTCTCAGTATACTCCCAGATATGCTATGGGAAAAGGTCAGCTGCACCTGTGTCTCCTAGGTTCCCCACTTGCACGGACATGCTCTCTACCAGAAACATGTGGCCACAGCTGCAGGCTCCACTCACGGTGGTTGCTCTTGAGCTTCCTCCCCACATTGCTCATGTTGATACTTTTGTTCTTACTAAGAAGGTTTCATCAGCCCAACACAGCCTACAGGAGGCCAGACTCAATTCTGAATTTTAAGGATATGAGTAATCTACATGGTCATCCTAGATTAGAGGTGAAAGATCTGCTCTAAAATTGAAAATAAGGGATGCTGGGGTATGATCCTGAGTACACAGTGAGCAGTGGTAACACCAGAGCCCTGCATACATGCCAGGCAGCCTAGGAGAATGAGCATGCACAGCTCAAGCACCTGCACCTACACATCTCCTGAGATTTCTCCACTTACTTGGAGGTGATCCAGTCAACCTAATATAGCACATGCACTAGAAGGAGAATTGGTACCTGCAGAAGGTGTGGGGATGCCTCACAGGTTAGGGAATCTACTGCTCTCTCAAAAAACCCACATGGGTCCTAACAGTCATGTAAAACAGGGGTTATTATTCCTTCTTCTGGCCTCTGAGTTTACTACACTCAGGAAGTGCTGCAGACATACAGTAGGAAAAACAAACATTCACATAAATAACAATATCTCTAAACAGCACAAAAACAAAACAATCAAACCAAAAAACCACAGGAAATGTGTGTTCAAGAACAACATCATCTACCAAATGACATTTCAAAGCCTGACTTAGAAAGCCATTATCTCTATTGTGTGGTTGTCACTGATGCTATATTGCAGGCAAAACTGAGGTACATGGCTCTGGCCTTCCTGATTTATTTCCTATTCCTTTGGGAATGTTTTTATTTCCTCAGCAGCATTAGAGCAATGACTGTATATTAATCAAAATCTGGTCCACAGTGTCAGTCAAGAATGTGCTTTATAGAGTGCTATAATTTAGGTGTAGGAGAATACATAGCAGCATGGATACAGTATGGAACTGATTGCATCATAAAGTGTGTTTCCATGGGGTAAGCCACATTATCCACAAGAGACCATCTTCTTGTATACCCCTTGGTGACATTTACTTCACTCGGTAGCCTAGGCTGCCTGACACTTACAGAAATCCATCTCTGGCTGTGGGTTCTAGGTTTACAGGAGTGGAGAGGAAACCTGAATAAGGAAGATGGTCTTAGAGTCAAGAGTTGTAAATCAATTTTTATTTACTAGAAATACAATGTTTAATAAACAGGCTTTAAAAGTACAATACTAAAAAGAGATGAAAAGAAAAATTCAACCATGAAAACCAAATAAGAACATATAACTTCAGCAAAACCTAAAAACTAAATAAAACAATAAAGAGCAAAACTTTAACCAAAACTTGAACAGAAAATGATTGAACATCAGCACCCTTTCACTGCATGTTAAGGAGTACAGACCTACAGCCTGTATCTCCTCTTGGACTGCTGTTGGAGGGGCAGTCACCTCAGTTGTTTCTCAAGAGGTGTTGCCAGAACAGGAAAGGGAACAACACCCTGAATCAGCTGGCTCACTGGCTTCCTCCCATTCACACCGTGTAAATGTACTGAGTGTAATAAGATTCATTCAAGGTAGACTGTGGATGTTGGGGATGGAGTTCAGCAGGGGGCTCCTGAGGTGGAAACTCATTCTGCAGGAGGCTCTCTTCCTGGGATGTGGACATTTCAGCTCTTGCTGGAGTCGCTGAGTCCTAGGAGAGGAAGGCAGTTCTTAAGACACAGGCTTGGTGGAGACCTAAATGTCATCTGTCAGACTGCTGTCTCCCACTACCTCAACAGGACAGTTAACAATGATCTATTAACTGAAACCATTGCTGTTATATACATGTAGGGCAAAATGTCAAACAACACTCACAAACACATGGACTGGCAAGCTGTCACTCAGACTTCTATGCTTGCAAACCAAGAATTGGGCAATAGGAAGAGACCTCATTGGATTGCAAGAAGAAAGGAGAAGCCCACCTGCCCCCTAGATTAATGACCATGAGAAGCATTCATTTGATATGTGCATTTTGATTTTAACCCTGGAAGGTTCTTCCCAACTCTAGTCACATGACCCTTGCGTGACCTCTGTCCCAGGACCTAGATGCTGCTCAATGCTCTGCATACCATCCCACTTATCATGAACACATGCAGAAATGTGGCATGTTATTCATCTGTCACCCTTTCTAGACTTCAGATTAAAGCAGAGCAGCAAGGTCCACTTGCCAATGATTTAGTTTCTCACAAGAGGCTAACTTCCCAGAATATGTGTGTATAAAAAGGGCAATGAACAACTACATGCCAAGAGGTGGGTGACTGTTTGGGAGTGTGGATTAGAAAGGTGGTAGGGGAAAGCAAAGATGAATCCAATGGGGCAAATGGTGTCAGACAGTATTTGCTTGAGTGAGCTGCTTGTCCCTACCTGAAGTTGTTGTGTCTCATGGTTGCTGGTCTGCTCCTGTTCGTCCATTCAGGTTCAAGTCAACCAAATATTTCTCAATGAGAGCCCAATCAATCTCTACTTCCTTGTTCTTCTGGTTCTGTGTGATGGACATCTTAAGATTCTTCTCCATCAAGAGCTGGCTATGTAGGTTTCTGGAAAAAACCTCTGCATAGTAAGATCCTGCAGCCTCCTCCTCTCATTCTTATGTATAGGCTCAATAACCCCACCAGGACCCAGGCTCCCATGAAGACATAATACAATCCATCTCAATAAATCCATGACAGCTGCACAAACAGCAAACAGCCATTTCAGAGAAGAAGAAATCATTGCTGCAGTTGGAACACCAATAAGGGTCCATGTCTCTCCAAAAGAAAGAGGGATCTCCATCGATCATTGACCGCCCAATGCATTAAGGCAACATCAATTAGTAGGGTGCAAATACCATCAGAGTAGATCAGCAGAACGAAAGGGAGGGCATCTATCCTTGTGTTATATCACACTCAGCTCTCTAAAACACTGCCTGATAACCAGACTCTCAGTAATGCATAATAACTATGCACAATCACTCTTCTACTGAGGCTTTTAAGGATGCCTGGACAATGCTGGGAGGGGTAACAGTGTCTTACGGATTTATGAAAACTGAGTCTATTATCCCAAGGCACACTGATGGCTAAAGGCAGAACAGGCAGAAGCAGAACTGCGGACTCTCCAGTCCAAAAACCAAGGAATGCAGAAATTGCCATTCCACTGTTGACTTGCTAACTGGTACTTACGTAAAGTAGTCTATCCACTTATTGAGCTCCTGGATATTCTCTTGGGCCTCAATTATCCCCATCTCTAACTTGTACACAGAAGACAGGACCTGGTTCTTCGTTGATCTCAGTTGTTCATAGAATGGATTTTTCTTCTGGGTGGGCTTGGTCCTAGGAAGACAGAACTCCATGAACATGGGCCTTTAGGAACACATTTCTCAGGCTGAGTGCTGGACTACCCCAGCCATGGAAAGCACATTCTGGATTCTATATACTGGGATGATCTTCAGCTTTGAATATTTGTTATCCTGGCCCAGGACAGCAGAAGCTAAGCATCAAGATGGAGGGTTCCCTGGCTCCCTGTGTTCACGCAGTAGGGTTGGATGTAGCAGTCTAACCAGCTATGCTCTCAAGAGCCTAGGCCCAGGTCTTTGCCCACCAGAAACCTGTGATTACATTTTTCCTGTTTTCACAACTGGGGTGGTAAATCCTAAGTAACTTATACCATAGAAACAGACCTTACACATAATCCTGGAGTTGTGATCAGACATCAGCACAGCTTTATAACATGCCCAAGGGATACAAGTGCATGGAAAACTGTGACCACATAGGCAAAGAACACTGTTAAATAAAGTGGGAGCTCTGAAACTTTAGCACTAACATCACCTTGAAATTGTTGTGAAGATGAATCCCCACACCAAAACACAGACCCCATAGCTTCCCAAGTTTGGGGGGAAAATTAAACTTACAAAAATCATGCACATGTAGGTACATGTGCACACACACAGTCTCACACACTTGAACACACTCACACACACACACACACACACACACACACACACACACACACACACAGGAGAAAAGGAAACAGAATGAGAGACACAGACAGAAACAGAGAGCACAATGCGATGCAAAAGAAATGTATGCAGCATTACTGTCTTGCAGTATAAGGCAACAAAGAGGAACAGGAATGAGCCTCAGGCCTTCTAGATATACACTGAGAAGGAAAATGTGGGACCAGGCCCCTCTAGATACTACGAGGAGCTTCTAAGCACTCAGGCACCTGCCAGGCAAGTATAAACACTCACCATACACTCAAATCACGTAGAACCTTACAAAGCCACATCCTGTCAAGTGCTTTCCAAATGCATGCTGGGAACTCACTCTCCACTGCCTCTATCCCTGAATTCTTCATTCAGAATACAAGTCCTTCTTTTCTACTGGAGGAAGCAGAAGAGTCCATTTCTCATCTCCCTCCTGACCAAGCTTCAGGTTCTGCCTCTCTGCTATGAAGCATTCATGGACATGTGTTTGGGCATAGGGACAATCTGGTGGTACAGCTTCATAAAACCCACCTCCTATAAAGGATATGATGAGGCTGACATTGAAGACCCCAGACTGACACCACAAGGTTTGGAGCAGTGCATACCTATTGTAATTGGAACTCTCTTTGAAATCGATCAGGTGATCTCTCTGCTCATTTCTCAGCTGGATGAGGAGGTGCAGCTCTGTGGTCAGCCTCTCTTTTTCCTTTTTGAACTCCTTCTTACTTAGGTCAGGTGCAGTGGATGATGTGTGTCTTCGAGCCCCTTTAGGTAGAAGAATACAAAAATACTTTCATGTGAGAATTCAAAGAGTGTAGGCAGACCACCAAAAGAGAGACAATGCCTGGAAACTATTGACACCAGAAAGAGTTTGTTCTGGGCTTGAGATGCCTCCACAGTGGGTCTCAGTTCTACCAGTACTCTAGAGAGACCAGGAGATGTAAACAGCCAGGTGTTTCCTCTGTCTCCCTAAACATGCTTATTATTACCAGAGAGATGTCTCCCTAAACAAGCTTATTATTACCAGAGAGATGTCTCCCTAAACAAGCTTATTATTACCAGAGAGATGTCTCCCTAAACAAGCTTATTATTACCAGAGAGACAGCTTACTCAGGATGATTATCAACTGAACAGAGTGCAATTTGGCTTCAGAGCCATCAGTCCCGTGGTTTCACAAGTCAGATGGTAAAATCACAATTCTCAAGTACTTTAGTGCTTGGAGATGCTCAGATCTCCTACCCAGTTATGCTAGGCCCAGGACTTGGGCTTCAAAAGTCATTCAGTGAGAGAACATGGTCAAAATACTATCAATTGCCCCTACTGAAACACCAAACACCAAAGAAGTAGCAATAGGATCCCTTCTCTGTCTGGGTGTCTCCACTCTGACAGGTCTGTGGTTACAATGTAGAAATGCCTGCCACTCACAACTGGTGATTAAGAAAGGTAAAGTGGGAACTGTCATGGACAGGATGTCAGAGTCATTCTGAGAACATGAGGTCATGGCCTTCAGCACCTTTCTCTCCATTATACTACTCCCAAATAGCCACTGAAGTTAAAAAGCCCTGAGAGTGAAATACAGTCATGCCCTTCCCTAAAGGGGCATAGGTTAGACACTCTGTGACTCCTGATGGCCTCATTGTGTCGCCATGTAATACACACAATACTCAGTGAATGTAAATACTTAAGAGTTCTTAACATAACAGTTTTGGCCTTGCCAGCTCCTGCTTAGGGGATGGAGAAAGTAATGTTCTGAAATCCTTGATGTTCAAGAATTTTGATAATTATGGAAATTCTTTGCTACCCAGAGACTCCAGTTCCTGATCCCCATTACTAGAAAAGCCATCTCAGGCCACCCCTTCCAGGGAGCTCAACATCCACTTCCCAGGACTTACTCCAAATTCTCCAAGTCCACCTCCTTCGACCTTCATTACTCTCAGATGGAAGGCCAGCATCTTTCCTCCTGTCTCTGGCCTCTCTCCCATCCACATTGGCTCTCCCAAAAAGATTGCAGAGTCGAGCAAACATGTTCACCAACCTAGTGGCTAGACACTGAGTGAGAATCCTATATGAGCTTGTTGCTACAACACTGGTGACATCACAGGAGATGCCAAGAACTCTCCAGGAGACAATAGAGTTTCCAAGAAGAGATTGCTGATGTCATGGTCTACAGCCTTTGACTCCCTGCTTATGTTCATGTGTTTCAATACCAGAACACTTGTCAGAGGGCTTGATTTCTATTCTATAAAGGAGGGAACTTCACTGACTTCTGTTGCAGGATATTTGATTGCATTTTAAACCCCAAGATTGTACTATTTTCTGAAAACAAAAACAAAAACAAAAACAAACAAACAGACAAAAAACCCCAAACAAATAAAAACCCTTTTTATAATGTAGCTCATCCCTACCACAGATTTTAAATCAAGAGCTTTCTGTTTACTGTACCTTCTTGTCTGGCTCAGGTGTAGCACAGACCTTTATTGCAATACAAAGTCAACTCCATGTCAAGAGGCAGAAGAATTAACCAGTTGAGAGGGAATGAAAACAACTAAACCAATGGAAGGTCTTTAAGTTCAAGGATATTTAAGACAGTGTGGAGAGAGATAAAAAATGTGTTCCTTCTTAGAGGTCAGCAGGGTGCTTTTCCTGACTCTTTGAGCTGGCTCCTGAGTCTTCATTTGTAAAATGAAATGCGTTGCATATGTGTGTGTGTGTGTTTTTTAAATGTATTTATTAGTTATTCCATTCGATTACATCTCACATGATATACCACTTCCTGGTTACCCCTCCACCAATCCCTCAAGCCATATCTTCCCTCTCCTCCTCTGCTTCACCTGGATGAGGGTGCTGCTTCAACCCACTCACCCTTTCCTTCCCTACTGCCCTCTACACTAGGGCATCAAAACTCTCCACAACCAAGGGCCTCACCTCCCACTGCTTTCAGCAAGGCCATCCTCTGTTACAATGTACCTGGAGCTATAGATCCCTCCTTATACACTCCTGGGTTTGTAGTCTAGTCTCCGGGAACACTGGGTGGTCCTGTCAGCAGTTGTTGTTCTTCCAATAGAGTTGCAACCCCCCTCTGCACTTCCAGTTTTTCCCCAAGCTCCCTGAAGAAGTTCCATGAGCTCAGGCTAATGGTTGGTTCCAACTGTCAGTTGCTGGCCAGACCTCCCAAAGAACTGCCACTCCAGGTTCCTGTCTGCAAGCACCTCTTGACCACAGGAGCAGTGTCTGGTTTGGCTACTGCAGACAGGATGGATCCCCAGGTAGGGCAGTCCCTGGATGGCCCTTCCTTCAGTCTCTGCCTCATTTCTTGTCCCTGTTCTTCCTTTGCTCAGGAACATTTCTGGGTTAAAAACTTTGAGATGGGTGGGTGTAACCAACCCTTGACAGAGGGCAATATCGGGGTGGGGGTAGGCAGACGCACAGCTATCCTCTGGAGTTGGTCTCTACAGGTTTTATCTTCCCCTTCGCTGTGCATTTCTGCTAAAGTCATCCCCTTTGTGTCTTGGGAGCCTCATGATTCCCTGATGTCTGAGACCCACAAGAGGCTATCCTCTGTTCCTCACCCCCCAACCCCTACATATTTTTGTTCAATTTCCTGACCCTTTTTTTTCATACTCTTTTTTTCTTGGCCCTTTGTACCTGTCTCCCCTCCCTTTCAGTACCTTATACTTGCCCCCACCCCCTTATTTCCTTCCCTTCCTCTGTCTCTCCTAGGTCCCATTCTACCTCCATCTCATATGATTATCTGTTCTCCCCTTAATGAAGGACTGAAGCATCCATACTCTGGTCTTCCTTCTAAGCACCATATGTTTTGTGGGGTTGTATCATGAGCATTGTGATTTTTGGGTTAATATCCACTTATCAGTGAATACATACATGTGTGTTCTTTTGTGTCTGGTTTACCTCACTCAGGATGATATTTTCTAGTTTCCTTCCAATTGCCTTCGAATTGTATGAAGTCATTGTTTTTAATAGCTAACTAGTACTCCATTCTGTGAATGTACCACATTTTCTGTATCCATTCTTCTGTTGAGGGAAATCTGGGTTGTTTCCAGCTTCTGGCTATTTTACATAAGACTGCTACAAGCATACTGGAGCAGGAGTCCTTGTTATATGTTGGAATATTTTTTGGGTATATGCTTAGGAGAGGTAGTGCTGGGTCTTTAGGTAAAACTATTTCCAACTTTCTCAGGAACCACCAGATTGATTTCCAAAGTGGTTTTACCAGCTTGCTGTCCTACCAGCAGTGGAGGAGTGTTTCTCTTTCTCCAGGGCCTGTTCAACATCTGCTGTCACTTACATATTTGATCTTAGCCAATATGACTTGTTTGAGGTGGAATCTCAAGGTTGTTTTCACTTGTATTTTCCTAATGACTAAGGATGTTGAACTTTTCTTTAAGTGTTTTTCAGCCATTTGTGATTCCTCTGTTGAGAATTCTCTGGCTCTGTATTCCACTTTTTAATAGGGTTATTTAGTTCTCTAGAGTCTAACGTCTTTAGTTCTTTGTACATTTTAGATATGAGACCTCTATCAGATGTAGAGTTGGTAAAGATCTTTTCGCAATCTGTGGATTCCCATTTTGTCCTATTGACAGTGTCCTTTGCCTTCCAGAAGCTTTTTAATTCTATGAGGTCCCATTTGTTGATAGTTGATCTTAAAACATAAACCATTGTTTTTCCATTCAGAAAGTTTCTCCTGTGCTCAAGTATTCCAGGGTCTTCCCCACTTTCTCTTCTATTCGATTCAGCAAATCTGGTTTTATGTGGAGATACTTGATCCACTTGGACTTGACCTTTGTACAAGGAGATAAGAATGGATCAATTTGCATTCTTCTTCATGCTGACTGCCAATTGAACTAGGATCATATGTTGAAAATGCTGTCTATTTTCCACTGGCTGGATTTAGCTCCTTTTTTAAAAGATCAAGTGACCATAGGTGTGTGGGTTCATCTCAGGGTCATCAGTTCTGTTCCAATTCTGTACCTGCCTGTCTCTGTACCAATACCATGCAGTTTTATTACTATTACTCTGTAATACAGCTTAAGGTCAGGGATGGTGTGATCCCCCCAGAATTTTCTTTATTGTTAAGAATATCTTTCGCAAGTGAAAGATCTGTATGACTAGAACTTCATATCCCTGAAGAAAGAAATTGAAGAAGAACTAAGAAGATGGAAAAATATCCCAAGCTCATGGGTCAGTGTAATTAACAGTAAAAATGGGCATCTTACTAAAAGCAGTCTACAGATTCAATGCAATCCCCATCAAAATTCCAACTCAACTCTTCATAGAGTTAGAAAGAGCAATTTGCCAATTCATTTGAAATAACAAAATCCCAAGAAAAATATACGAAATATTTTGGTTAGAGTCACACCAAATTTTTTAAAATTATTTGTAACTATTGTGAGAGTAATATTCAATGGAGTGATTGTCTTTCGAATTTTTAGAGGAAATCCACATGGCTCACTGACAGACATCCAAAGAAGTGACATATCATTTTTGTTTCGTTTGTCTTTACCTCTCTTCTTCATGAACTTTAACTGAAAAGCACAAGACAATCAATGCATATGAAAGAATTGTCCATTTCATGTTGATGATAAATTGAATCATGAAAAGTGTATGCATCCTCTTGCGGTTTTACCCATTGTAAAGAATATTAAATTATTTCTGTCAGGATGGCTATATTAGTTTAATGGACCTATTAGGAAAGGACCATCAATTACTTCTTTGTCATCAATACATTGGCTCCTTTTCACTAAGACCATTAGATTCTCAAGCTACTCAGATCTCCAAGCAGCCTTCTGGTAGATACATTCAAATAATGTTAAAATTATACTTTGAAAACATTTTTGAAAAAAAAATCCTTTCATCAAGAAACCTATAAATTTGAATCTTGAAAAAATCTATCGAATGTATTTGTTATCTATCATTTTTCCATCTATCTATCTATCTATCTATCTATCTATCTATCTATCTATTATCATTTTCTTTTTTATTGTTATTCACTGATACAACATCTACTTTTAGACACACTCATTTTATTACAGAAAATACCACATTATATATAGTCAAATCTATTTACTATTTCATTTCTGAGGTTGTGTTTAGATCTTGGCAATTGGGTAAAATGACACAGTGGGGATGGTGAGTAAACATCAATAGGACATGCCAATTTCAATTTTTTTTGGTATTTAGTTTGGTGGTGGAGGGCTGGCCTTTATGTAAATTTTAATTTTGTTTTCTGAAGTACCTTTTTAGTGTTTTAAATTTTTTTGTAATTTTATTACCAGCACATGTGAATTTCATTTTGCTAGTGTATTGCAGCAGAATTTATCTAAAACATGAATTCATTATTTTGAAGTCAAGTTTTTCAAGATATAGAGGTAAGGTTTATAAACAACTAAGAAAAAAATAATTTCATAGCATTGCTTTGAAATATCTATGTAGTCTTATCAGAAAGCAGTTGGTAGCAAATATTTCTTCTGTCACATGAGGTATGCATACACATGTCAGTCTTACATCTTCTTGGTTATGGCTATTTTAACAAGTGTGAGATTAGAGTTCATTGGGGTTATTACTTATGTTTATCCAAGACACTGTATAATCTTTCATGGGTTTTCTGTATGTTTGTATGTTTTCTTTAGGAGGTGTGATGCCAATCCTATATACACAGATGCAGGCTTTATTATTAAAAAATAAATTACATGTTTGAATTAATGGTCAAATTTGAAGGTCTTGTGCTCTGTTGTGTACATCTTACTCTGCATAATATTCAGATACAAAACACATTTTTTCCTTTATCTTTTCATATTTTTTTCAATAGCTTGGGCATTTCATCGTGGAAGAGGGGGTAGAGCAATTCTAGCAGATTTTGCCTCCTTAAACTATTAGAAAAGTTACAGCAGTAAGCCTCAACAGCATGGCTGCCTATACATAATCTGAACAAGGACAACCGACAGATGTACTGCTGTCGAAGGGAGAAGAGTCAGGAGGCCTCAACCCTAGAGAAAGAATTCATGCCAACTAAGGGATGTTGAAAGTGAGAGAATGGCCTTTCAAGGGAATACAACACCAACTGGTTATTTAATGCCACGAAAACACATATAAAAAGTAACATCAGTTACTAGAGACTGATCAAGCTGTATTTATGTATTAAAGAATACCACCATTACCCCACACTAAGGCCAATAACAATTAACACAAAAAGAGCCCATGAATTTGAAAAAGAGTAGGTGTGAAGATGAAGTTTATGGAGGAAAGGGAAGGGGAGATATGATATACAATTACTTTATCATTTCAGGGTCATAAAAACTATATACAATAAAAAAGAATGAAGGGATTAATTTGGCTAGAAATTCAAAGGTGCAGTGCATCATCAAGGCAGAGAGGTCATGGACTCAGAAATCTCAGGCACTTGGCCACTCATGAAACTGTGGTCAGGAAGTAGTGACACCGAAATGATTTATTATGTTTTGCTATCTTACTTCTCTTTTTTCAGTGTGGGATCCTATCTGATAAAGTCATTTCTCGCACAGTGAGAGGAGGTTAGTCTACCTTTTTTTTTCTTTTTTGTTTTCTCTAATGTATTTTATTCTATTTTTATTAGATATTTCCTTCATTTACATTGCAAATGCTATCCTGAAAGTTCCCCATACCCTCCCCACATCCCGTGCTGCTACCCACCCACTCCCACTTCTTGGCCCTGGCGTTCCCCTGTCCTGGGGCATATAAAGTTTGCAAGACCAAGGGTCCTCTCTTCCCAATGATGGCCGACTAGGCCATCTTCTGCTACATATGCAGCTAGAGACACAAGCTCTGGGGGGTACTGGTTAGTTACCTGGGGATACATCCCACAAATCAGCCACCAAACCCAGACACTATTGCATATGTCAGCAAGATTTTTCTGAAAGGACCCTGATATAGCTGTATCGTGTGAGTCTATGCCAGTGCCTGGAAAATACAGAAGTAGATGCTCACAGTCATCTATAGGATGGAACACAGGGCCCCCAGTGGAGGAGCTAGAGAAAGTACCCAAGGAGCTGAAGCGGTCTACAACCCTATAGGTGGAACAACAACATGAACTAACCAGGTTACTCTATCTTAATTAACCTAATCCTTATAACCTATTACAGATTAGTCTTATATCTTTACTTCAAGGTGATTCTATATCATATTATATTTTCAGGTAATATAAACATTCCTATTTATAATATCTAATTTATAATACTTTACAACTACTACAAGTAAATTTGAAATAGCTTTTCTGGAAGAAAGATGCTAAGAACTTCACTTCTCATTTTTATAATGTAATTCTTTCCTTCAATCAGTAGTCCTGATTACTTAGCTTCATTCTCTGCTCCCTGAAAAACTGTACACCAGCTCCCTCTATTTTACACCTCATAGACTTATTGATAATTGATTTAGAAACCGTAAAACACCATGGCCATTGTTCAGTCAATGTCCAGTCATATTTGTCTGCAGTTAGAATGAGAGAAAAGAAATCTGAAACCTGTGATCTCAATTTTCTTATTGTCTTGGTAGATTATTATATCACACTTGTCTCTTGACATTTGTTGAAACATCTCAACCAAAAATAAATGGTCTGCTGTACATACACCAGTAATAGTGTTACTTACTAGTTCACATTTAAAAGAAAGCAAACAAATATCCAGAACTAAAGCATTTTAATGTCTGTACTAATATTCTATGGATGGCAAAATAAATATTTATATGAATGGTAAAAATGAAAGTTACTGTCCAATGACAGAGGGCCTTAATCCAGTAAAAATTTTACATTGTTTTTAATTTTCAAATTCCGGAATTATTTATAATAAAACAGACAAGAAATTCCTTATACATAGTACCTTAGTTACATTTTTCAATTCTGTGAAGAGACATTATGATCAAGCAACTTTTCAAAAAAAAGTGTTTATTGGAATTTAGAGTTTAGAAGCAGGATCCATGATCATCATATTGGAGGAGATGACACCAGCCACATAGGCATGGTATTACAGAAGTAGCTAGTAATTTACATCTTATCTGCAAGTAGGAGGGAGAAAGAGAGAGAGACAGAGACAGAGAGACAGGAGACAGAGAATGACAGAGAGACACAGAAAGAGACAAAGAGTAGACCATAGACAGAGAGACACAGAGACAGGTAGAGACAGAGAAAACCACAGAAGACACACTAACTTGCAGAAAGAGAGAGAGAGAGAGAGAGAGAGAGAGAGAGAGAAGCTAACAGAGCATAATGTGTTTTTTTGAAACTTCAAAGCTCACTGCCAGTGACATATGTCCTCCAACAAAGCCACAACTCTTTCCCACAGGGTCCCACTAACTGGGTCCATTTTTCAAATGTATGAATCTATGGGGCCATTATTATTCACACCACCATAGATAGGAACCCCACTTAATACCTTGATATTTTTGTTTTGTTTACAGCTGATTGAAACAAAAATTGACAATGACCTCAAAGCCTAGTCTTCAGAAGCAGGTGTTTTGAATTTGATATGTTGTTTTCCAAAAGATCTGTTAAGCATTGACATTTTTAATAAGGATGAGGTCTGAAAATTATAGATGACAATATGTAATATTGAAAAATAATTTAGTAAAACTGTGCATGGGAAAATGAAAGATATATAGAGAAACTAGTGAACAGAATCTATGAGACACAGAAGTAAAGAAGCAGAGTCTTAATGGTAGAAAAAAAGGAGCATAATATTGTTTAGAATTGTAAGGGAAATGGTAATAAATGAAATAAAATGAGAAAATATGCTCTAAAATTTAAGTAGAAAGAAACAGACAACTGAAGTTGATATGCTTGTAGGCTCCCAATGTATCAATGTAAACATGATCTGATAATTAAAGCTGCTATTGACATCTTGGACCCATTAGATTCTCCATGAGTCTGAAATGGATATCTTTGAGATAATTTCTTCCTTTCCCTATTGAGACAAATATAATTGATGTGTGAGGCTAAATTCATACTGAAAACCGTTTATTTTGTCATATAGCAAAGGGTGGAAAGTCAGATCCCAAATTTTCCAGTCTGACCTAACCCAGTAGTAACTGTGAAGCTCTGTTCTGGTGACTGCATTTTAAGAGGAAATCTGCTGCAAGGGCTTCTGGAAAAGCCTTTTATACTTCAGATGAAAATGGAAAAATTCATCTGGAGAACTTTCCTACCTACTTTACTCTTTTCAGGCATGGTTTTTGGCGAGGGAACAGCCACCCTAGGCTCATAGAACCTTAAGTTAATATGCCTATGAAAGTAAAGCTGAAATGCAGATAGAACCACAACCTAATGTCATCTCTCTCTCCCTCTCTCTCTCTCTCACACACTCTCTCTCTCTCTCTCCCTCTCTCCTCCCCTCCCGCCCTCCCTCCCTCTCTCTCTTGTATATATATATATATATAAATATATGTGTGTGTGTATATATATATATATATATATATATATTTTTTTTTTTTTTTCTTCCCCGAGACAGGGTTTCTCTGTATAGCCCTGGCTGTTCTGGAACTCACTTTGTAGACCAGGCTGGCTTCGAACTCAATAATCCGCCTGCCTCTGCCTCACAAGTGCTGTGATTAAAGGCATGTGCCACCACGCCCGGCTCTATATTTTACTTTTATATATATACTTTTTACTTATATATATATTTTATATAGCATTGGATCATCAGATATTCATGTTCTGTAGTACTAGGAAGCATTTGTGAACTCTGAAAGACCAATCAGGAGAGGATCTGATACAATCACACAAGAGTCTTCATATATATATATATGTATATATATACATATATACATATATTCATATATGCATATATATGACTTTTATATATTGTATATATATATATAAATTTTATATAGTTTATAATGACTTTTATATATTTTATAATGAGATGATATATCTCATTATATACATATATGACAGAGAGAGTGATAGACATAGATATACATTTAAAACGAACATATATCAAAATTGCATTTGAATAGTCATTTTCAGAAAACTGAAAGCTTAGACAGTATGTTATCTGAAGATAATGGCAAATAAATGCTTGCACAAAAGTTACTTATTTCTTAAACAAATGTTACTAAATGACTCACTGTAACTTAAAGTAACAATAATAAACATGTCACATAGGACTTATGGTATAAAAAGAAATAATTCTATAGAATTATCCATAATCATAAAAGTTAACAATAAGGTAAATGGGATGATATGCCTTTATTAATATAAATGGGAAATTTAAGTATCAGGGAATGATACACAACATTAATTTTAAATATTATTGTCAACTTGGGAATAATAATTAGTGATAGAATCTCCAATTATGTAATTAATCATGAAAAGTAAATATAGTCTATAGTCTTAAACAAATGAAATATAAAATTGAAGTAAGTATTACTATAAATTTGTGAAATTTAAAAAAATAAGTTTCTGTGTGTGTGTGTCAAGAGAGTTACACTTAAATCCATAAAGAGCTTTCATTTCTCACTCAGTAAAATGTCAATAGTTAAAACACACTACCATCTATGAAGATGAATTCTGCAACAAAATGAGATAGTGACTAGGCAATATTTTTTGACCTTTCTTTTAAAAGCCAAATATATTTTGGTATTTTCAAAAATGAAATAAAAGTAGATGTGTATCACTGACGTTCACATACATTTACAACTGCTTTATTTGTAATATATTTCAATTGTAGAAGAAACATGCAGACAAATATGTAAGTAGAAAGACTAATACATCAGCAGAAATCAGCTGCTTCACACATGAACCAAAATGTGCACCGATCTCAAATACAACAGGAATCAAACGAAGCCAAAGCCAAGTATCTGATACCATGTGATCACTTTACATGACAACATAGGAAATGTAAATTAATTTTTTTTTGTCACAGATAATAACTTCCTAATTTTTTAAGGTGAATATATGGGAGCAAATTAGTTGAAAGAACTCAAGAAGAAATTTCTAAAGTGACAGAAATCTTCAATTTTTTTGTGATGACTGTGATATATTTACATTCTGTTTCCACTAAGGCAACCCAGGCCCAGAAATCATGTATTTTCTCTCCTTTCATGGTGTTAGCATTGGATCATCAGAGATTCATGTTCTGTAGTACCAGGAAGCATTTGTGAACACCGAAAGACCAATCAGGTGCCGATCCGATCCGATACAATCACACAAGAGTCTTTATTCACAAGTTCAAACTCGGGCTTAAGTCATGCTGACCCACAGGATGGTTTCGGTGGATAAAAGCCCCAAACACTCCTCAGGACAAGATTTTATAGGAAATATCAAGAGAAGGGTGAGTGTTTCTAGTCTGGCTAAGCATGTAATTGGGGGTGGGTCTACTATGGTCTTCATCATAATTGGCTGGCGCTAGAAGCCAAACCATAAACTTAACTTCTGTTTTCCTCATGACTGGTGATTGTTAGGCAGGGAGGGCTTGTAATATGGAGGTGCAAATTTGTTGGGAGAATAACCTGGAGAGACAGGTCTTGTGTGTCTGTGTGTGTGTGTGGCGACTGGCCTATTAGTTTGCTTGAGTTCAAATTTGGGTTAGGTTCTATAAGATGGAGTCTAAACCCCAAAAAAACTTGGTCTCTAAGTTCCACTCGGAATACCGAGATAGTCTAGAAATTTAGTCAGGGGATATTTACGAAGAACAGAAAGACAGAAGACAGAGCACAGTAGTACAAAGAGTTAAGGGCAATAATAGAACTGAAATCATTAGATTTGATAGGAACTGGAAGGCAGGGTGTTAGCATTCTGTCTAAACTCCACCCCAAAGTTACCTGGCAAAGGCAGGTAGGCCTGACCCACTATAAAAAGGGGTGCTCATCCCCTCCTCCTTCTCTTGTTCCTTTCTTGCTCTCTTGGGATCTTGCTCCCTTACTCTTCCCTCTCCCCGCCTCACCTCCATGTGGTCATGACTGGCCTCTACTTCTCTACTCTCTCTCTACCTTTCTCTGACTCTACTACTCTCTTAATTCCCCTCCCCATACCCTGAATAAACTCTATTCTATACTATATGGTCATATGGCTGGTCGCTCAGTGGGAAGGGATGCCTTGTCATGGCCCTGCTGTGACACCCCCTTCCCCCATACCTGACTACACCCCCATAGAACATATTCCTTCTCAACTTTTTATAAACACATCACAGGGAAAACAGGGAATATTGGGAGGAATAATTAACACTCATGGTCTTTTGGAAAAGCCACATGGAACTCTGCTACTATAAGAATTTCATAAAATATATCCTTCTATACATGCAAAGATTTTATGGGGGAGGCCATATTAAAAGTAATTTCCCCTGCTACCAGATTAAATACCCAGTTGCAGGAATGGGTCACCTCTTGGTGAAATGTTAGTAAATAGGTTCATAAAGACATCCCCCTTCCTCAAATTAGAGAATATTCCAAGTAGTGGCTACCCTCTGGAAATTGACAGTAGGACCCTAACGCTAAAACATCACATATTTGAATCATAGAACATGTAGACATTAATCTAGTACTCAACTTCAAGATTCAACTCTACTGTCTTCAGTGCTATGTAGGCTGTTAGAGGAGAACTGTTAGCCTCAACCTCACCCAGATGTGAGCTCTTAAAGCCACAATGACTGGATTGACAAATTAAGCCCACACTTTGAATGGTAACATACATTTCACTGGAGTACCCAAACAAATGTTTGGATTAATGGCCTGTTCCATGAGATCAAACCTAACCTTAGAAATATTAAGTACAACAAAACTTGTGGCTAGGTAAGTCAAAGTTTCTAGTGGAGAATGAAGTACTATTATTTTGTTTAATAGATATAGTATTAAAACTACTCCCAGTGACTTTCTCCTGTACCCGTAGATCAGAGTCTCTCCGACCTCTAAAGAAAAGCCTCTATTTGTTGTATTAGGTAGTAGTTAATACAGAGCCTCAAGCATTTCAACAGGAAGAATAAAACAAGCTGTCTAGTACTCAGCTGTAAATCAGACATTTATGTGTCATATTTAGGCGCAGCAAATTATCTAGAAGTGGGCCAGAAAGCTTAGAAAGGCCAAGGTTGTAGATAACATCAAGAAAACTGTTTTCCAAGCACATGGAAAATAAACATATGAATTCACAATTATGTGACAGCACACATAAGGTATGCAAAAATCCAGCTAGGAAAAACTACAGTGTACTTGAGGAAAGTTGGTATGTAATTTCACCACTAGCTGAGAAGCTATTAGTGCTTCCTAGCTATTGAGGAGGAAAAGCTAATATTTTGATATTATGACTCCTGGTAGACTCACCACACAACAGAACAGGGTTCTATTCCAAGGTAAGTTAAGTATCAAAAACTGGAGAAAGACGAAAACCGAGAAATCATCTCATAGTTGGGTAGGAAGGAAAAGGAGGGTTGAAAGGGTGTTAAATGATGGGCAGTCATATGTCCCAATATATTATGTAAAGTTTTCAAGGAATTAATAAAATATCTTTTAAAGCCTATGCAGGTACCATAATATCAAACAGTTAGAATGCATGTGCATTGTGTAATGAATTATACATTTAAAAATTGGGAGTTAATTAGGCAATGAAGGTAAACTTGATGAATGAGTTTCCTGCTTTTACACAAAGGTGCACAGAAGTCTCTGCCTCTGTCTATGTTCCTCTCTCTGCCTCTGTCTAGGTTCCTCTCTCTGCCTCTGTCTATGTTCCTCTCTCTGTCTCTGTCTATGTTCCTCTCTCTGTCTCTGTCTATGTTCCTCTCTCTGTCTCTGTCTATGTTCCTCTCTCTGTCTCTGTCTCTATTTATGTTCCTGTCTCTGTTTGTCTTCGTCTCTATCTGTCTCTGTCAGTCTCTGCCTCAGTTTCTCTTCCTCTCTCCCTCCTTCCCTTCCTGTGCTTTAGAGTTTTTTCTCCATCCACTCTTCCTTTATTCTCTCACCCTCTCCCTTTCTCCACATACTTATCTCCTTCCTTCTCCCTTTGCCCTTTTCATTCTCTTCCTTTTCTCCTTCCTTCCCCTACCATCTTCCTTCCAGTTTTTTTGTTCTGTCTATTCCAATACCTCTAGCCTCTTCCTTTATACACCCTTTAGTCTCCATTTTCTTCTTTATTCTCTTGCCTCACTACCTTCTTACCTTCTTTTTTTGTTTCCTCCTATTCCCATTCTTCACCATCTTTGCCTCCTCTGACATCCCCTTCCCCTCTTCTCTTTCTTCTTTCCTTTCATATATTGGCCCCCACTTTTTTCCTTATTTTCAATGTTTCTCTTTCTCTATCTTTTCTTCCTTTATCACCTGAGGAAACAGTAAGGCAATATTTATGATCAGAAATATGGCTTTCAATAGATACTTTTTTACTTCAGAACCCTTGTTTTTTGATAGAATACATACCTACTTAGAAGAAAAAAACTGTTTGCTTGCTAAATCACCTACTCAACAGTATTCCATTACAGCAGCCAGAATATAGCACTTCAGAAACAAAGTACCAGAGAAACAAATGGACAGCAAACATCAATTCTGAAATACATTGTCTCTGATCTATGCAGCTTGGATAGTGAATTTCTTTCCATAAATAGTTAATAAGGTATGTTAAAAATATGAGTATATATATATATATATATATATATATATATATATATATATATATTTGAATTAGTTACATAATATCCATTTAACTTGTCATGCTTTCATTGACAGACCTGTGGAGCTTGGTCCACTCATACTATTTGTGGGAAGCCATTTGAAAATACTGTGAAATTTAGGACAAATGGGTATATAAAAAGCTCTTATTTTGTGTAGTTTCAGAGACTACTTTGTAGCATTGGTGAACTATCAAGATCATTTCAAAATTAAATTTATATTTTATTCAACAATTATGTGGTTATTTTTATTTTTTCCTGGAAAGATAGATTACATATACCATTTAATCTTAAAATTATTTTAAAAGCATATATTTCTTACAAAATTTTAATTTCTCTTTAATTATTTTTGAATCCATCAAATGTAAACGGTTTCAATAAAATTGCAAATGCTACAAAACCCAAAAACCCAACCAACTACCAGATGGAACTTTTCTAAAAGGTGAAACAGAAGTATTTGGACAAATTTGCCAAGGATTAAAGTTAACTATGCTGAGAAGGCAGAAGTAGCCAACCTTGAGGAGATTAATATTCTCATAGAAAGAGAAAGTGTCCCATACATGGGAAAGATTAAGGGTGAAATGCCACAGAATTTGACTTGTGACAACAATTCTCTATTGTTTATATCTTACGGCAGCAGCTGATGTATAACTCTTCTTTGGCTAAAACAAAGTGACTGATATAAATGGACTGTCCTAATAGACATTAAAAGCAAGGGACTCTGAAGGCTTTTCATATTTCCTGGAGAAGGTTACATTTCCTCCTCTGCTTGAACACATTTTTTTGACTAATTTCAAGATGCAATGTATTCAGATATTTTCTCTAAGCACTGAATTGCTATATTGAATTGGATAGTATTCAGCTTTATTCTGTCACCTCACATATGATAAAACTCTGCCTTGATTGAAACTGGAATCGTACGTACTAAAAACTAAATTCTTGCTAGCAGAGAGATAGCCATGCTTGTAACCCGGGTCAGCAGTGAGTTGTATATTGATATGAGCAAGTTACTGGAACTTTTGCTCATTTCCCTTTTTTGGTAAAGGAGAATATCAATGAAAGCCACACCACAGGGCCATAGAGCTCTTAAGAAAGGAGGAAGAAGCACTAGGAACAGTGTGTTTCTTTTGAAGTATTACTTGCTAAGTACCAGTTCTCACAAGAGGACTATTTCCATGCTAGGCCACAACTCTAATATGCATGAAGTACACTATTGTGGCAATGCAAAGTTTTTCTCATACCTTTATTGTGATCCATTATTTCAACCCACAGTATATGATCTCCCTTAATTATCTTTACATTTTCCAAAAATGGGGTCGAATGATTTAGTGAATAATAGAGTAAAAATAATGTTCATGAGTCTTCAAAACTATGTGTTAATATAACGCAGGTATCTACTGTCTTTGGTTGAGAAATCCTAAGCCTGAACTTAATTTTCTTAATGCAGAGTATTAAATTAGATATTGCTTTCCTTAGATATCAGCTCTAATGACAAGAATAAACTGTTAAACCAATTCATTTAGGTAAGTGTATAAAATATCGATTTATTTCAAAATATCATGTTTAGTTATAAAACAGAACTCAAGATAGCCTCTACTGTTATTTTAAATTTTCAAAATGTTTTTAAAATTAATTTCGTGTGTGTGTGTGTGCACATGTGTGCATTCATTTGTGTGTGTGCATGTGTGTGTGCACGTGTGTTCATTCGTTTGTGTGTGTGCATGTGTGTGCATGTGTGTGCATGTGTGTGTGTGTGCGTGTGTGTGTGCATGTACGTGTGTGTGTGCATGTGCGTGTGCGTGCGTGTGTGTGTGTGTATGCCCGCATGCGTGTGCATGTTTGTGTATCGTAGTATGCATATGAGTATAGAGTGCTCTAGCAGCCAGAAGAAGGTAATACATTCCCTGAAGCTTTGGTTAAACATGTGAACAGGAACAGAACCTAGGTCCTCTGTCTACCAGCAAGTAGCCTTAACTATTAAGCCATTTTTCTAGCCCCATTATTTAGCATCAAAGTTTTAAAAATATTTTATTCATTTTATGTTTTTGTATTTGTGGGTGTCTATGTATCTGAACATAGTGTGTGTCATGGAACACACATATAGGTTTTAGGACAAGTAGAGGAATAGGTTCTCAACTTCTACTATGTGGGATCCCAGGAACAAAATCTCTTTGCTATGCTTGGCAGGAAGTACCTTTGCCAATTGAGCCATTTTGCTGGCCTGGATTAGCATTTCCATTGTATAAAGAGATTAAAATTAATTCTGACTTTCCACTGAATTATTGTTAAAGAACGGTAGTAGACAGCTCATAGTTCTTATGGAGTACCTACTACCATCACTCTGTTCAAGTGGGCATATAATAAACTGACTCCTAATAACTTATCATCAAAGAAGAATTTTCTTAGTGTTTTATAGATAGAAAACAACACAAAGACCCACAACTGGTCAAGGCATAGAGAGAACAAGAGGCTAAGGAATACTCAACACTAACTGGAACATATATATTCCATCTCCTCCTCTTAAGGTTGAAAGATCATTGCAGAATAAGGATGTAGAAAAATTTTAATACCCAAAATTGTGAATCACTACAGCAAGTCTTTTTCAAGACACACATATGGTACCCTCCTTAAATCTTCACAAATGCTTAGTAGGATCCATACTTTCTTCTTTCTAGCAAAATCATATCTTTGTTAGTAGGTGGTTCTCATTGCAAACAATAATAAGAAATGCGAAGGATCCATGGCTTTTATTATATATTGGTAATTTCTCATTAATTTATAAAATGATAAAACAATAACAATAATTTATTTTTACCAAAAATACTCAAATGAAGAAGAAACTATTTAAAACTTTAAGATTTATTATTATTTTATGGGTATGACTTATTTTTTTCTGAATGTATGTACACACATCCTGTACATACAGTACCCTCAATGGTTACAGATATCATTTGATCTTCTGGCACTCTATTCATAGGAGATTTTGAGCAACCATATGAGTGCTGGGAAGCTTTGTGCTTGTTTTTTTTTCCACAATCAATCCAGATTCCCTGCATGAGTAGTAACAAGTGCCCTTAGCCATTGAACCATCTCTTTAGGACAGAATAATTTTATTATATCAAAACATGATTGAAAATAGTATAATACTTGCATATGGTTCTCCATGCTCTAGCTAACCACAGGTTACATAAAATATTTGTGATACTTGGAAGTAAAATATGTTGTTTTATATACGAGCATAAGACCAAATATGAGGCTGTCTCATTAATTAACTAATTAATTATTTATTACACATTAGAAACATTGTACAGGTAAACAACTAATAAATTCTCCCTCTTGGTGAAAAACAGTCTTCATAATCTACATGGATATTGGTCGACACAGCACACACAGAAACTTCTCAGCATACTGATGCATTTCTGTCCTAGTAGGCAAGACCAAACAATGTCTTGAGTTTGAAAATCCTACAAGCTAAAAAGAGGAATAATTGTGCCGTGTTTCTTAAGTTTTCAGATTAAAATATTTGGTGCACAATTTAAAAAGAAAGGTCATGGAGAGGAATATCCAGAGGATGATATTTTGCCCCAGGAAAATGTACAGCTCATTGCCTACGTTAAATGACTATGCAACTGCACAAGAACCTAAGAGATGGTACTCACCACTCTAATATAAGGAGCACACAGCCAAGCTTTGTGCTTGTTTTTTTTTTTTCCACAAATTGCTTGGTTTTTTTTTTCCCTAAAATGTTGAACATCAGTTAGACATTACCAGAAAATAAATTATTACTCACCATCTGTCTTAGAATCTGAGTATTATATTCCCCATTATAGAAATTTAGTAATCACAACCTTAGAAATGGTTATGGAAATTCATCATTCATTTGATATATAGACAATACAGAATTGTGAGAACAAAATAATCAGCACTAAATAATTATTGTTAGAAATTGCAATAACAAAACTTCAATAATAGCTCATGGTAAAATGAGTACTATTAATTTGCTTTTCATCCTGGAATGGCAGTTGTAAAGTTAGTCACCATAGCACATTTATTCACAAAAAGACAATTCTTTAATATTAAGCAGAAGAAATTATGTTGGACACCGTTACCCACATTACTGCTCACAGTGATGGAACAATAAAAGGAGTGCAGAGAATTATCATAGGCAGTACTGTGCATAGAATAGAGGCAATAATACCTGTTCTATTATCAGTCTGTTCCTGCATACAAACTCCATACCATATAGTGTGCCCTGAATTCTACCTCACAATAATATTAATCAATTTAAAATCAGGACTTTATGGAACTGTTTTGGTAATATCAACTTAAGTTGATATTCAATGCCTTAATGCAGCTACCACTTTGTTTATCTCAGTGGAACAAAGACCAGTACAATGTGGTTCTTCTGGCCTTGATTTTTTCAGATTTCATGCCCCAGCTAGAAGAAATGACCAGTGAGCTTACTAAGAGTCTAGTCTTATAATAAACTATAAACTTTTGTGCTAGAAGAATCTAAGGATGGAATTTTCCCAAGACAGGCACCAAAACTTACATTTAAGAGCATTACCAAACTCATGGTTTCACTACATATATTTACATTTTGAAGGGAAAATACTGTGTTTAAATTCTAGCAGCCTCTGAGCACAACTTGAGGGATTTAAAAGTTTAAATGATTTACTGAGTTGATTTCCTTTGCATGATGGTGCCTTGACAAGGTATACTTTCTTTGGTTGCCTGATTAAAATCAACTATTAGGTTAAAATTGGAGCGGGTCATGTAATGAGTGTGTGAGTGTTTGACCTGATTAATGATTTCAGTGAGCTGTGTGGTGCCAAACAGGTGCAAATATCCAATTTCTGGTCACATCAAAATGGGCTAAAGAGTTTACTCTTTTGATCTGCATTTACTCTTCACAAATGTCTACTAAATTCTACGTTGTTTGATTATAAATCCACTTAAAGATGTTTAGATTTAACTAATAAATAAATGTGGCTTTTTTTTTTTTTTGCTTTTGACTAAAGCCTCCAATCTGTACCACAAACACCTCAGTCCCTTGTGCGTTCTATTCTTTTTTCTAATTTAATGTGGTTAATTATCTCTAAATCACACCTCCAGTTTATTCCCTTGTCTGACTTAGTTCTTCTAAGACAATGTTCATTAGACTCATCCATGTTTCATAAGGAATTATATACTTATTTTGTCATGTTGATACAAAGTTTTGCTACAGAGTCCCAGACTAGGTTGAAACTCAGCAAAACAAAACCACCTTGAACTTGCTATCCTGCCTCTGCTTCTGGAAGGCTGTTTCTATAGAATTGCATCAGTATCCTTGGACTATATATTGCCTGTTCTAATCTTTAGTGTTTCATGCAGAAATATTCTTTTGATATGACATTCTAGTGAATGGATGTGGTCCCAACTTCTTTGTCAAAAAAATAAAAATAAAATAAAATAAACCTGTGATGAGAATCCAAAAGACAATGGCAAGTAAAAGTACCATGTGAACGAAGCTTTTCCTTCTTCCCCCACTAAGTGATTGATAAAAGATGAGATAGCTGGATAAACTAGACACAACCAAAGTTTATACTGAATTTCAATAATGCCATGAGTGCATGTAATCAAGTAAAGATCAAAGCATTATAGGTTAATATGCTGTATGGTAGGAAGAACTTCTAAAAAAATTTTGTATTTCTTAAAGTAGCATCATTCTTTGCCTGTGGTTTCTCTTATAAATCCCACATTCTTTCTCTCAAGAAAATTACTTAAGGAAATGCATGCTCTTTGAAATGAGTACTAAATTCACCTCTCATTCATGTGGAGTAGAGTCTTAGGGATGACTTTAAGAATAATTTTTACCCTAAAGTATGTAAGTACAATCCTATTCTCTGAGAATTTACATGCAGATTCACTTACACATTGAATATATACTTAGTATAATGTATTCTTATATCTCCCATTCATTTATTTTTTTTTTTTAGCTGTGTAAGTTACTAAACAGTTTTGGCTATTAAACTTCAGTTACATATCACTTATTGCTGACTACAATAACTGCTTACTGATAGGAGCTCAGTATTGGCTGTTCCCTGAGAGGTTGTACAAGTACCTGACCAATTCAGATGCAGATAGAGCCAACCATCAGAAGGAGCCCAGGGACCCCTAAGGAAGAGGTAGGAGAAAGACCTTAGGAGCTGAAGGGGATTGTAATCTCATAGGAAGAACAATATTAACTAATTGGACCACCCAGAGCTTCCAGGTATTAGACTGCCAACCAAAGAGTATACAGGAGGGAGCCATGACTCCCTCATGATACATATGTAGCAGACGAAGGCCTTATCTGAAATAAATGGGAAGAGAGGTCCTTGGTCCTGTGGAGTCTTGATGCCCCAGCATAGGGTAATGCTAGAGCAGTGAAGCAGGAGTGGGTGAGTGGGTAGAGGAACTCCCTCGTAGAGGCAAAGGGGATGGGGGAGAAGAGGGATAGGATGGGGGGGGGGTTGTGAAGGGGTAACCGGTAAAGGGTATATCGTTTGAAATGTAAGTGAATAAAATGATTAATAAAAAATAATATTTCTTATCACTCAGAGAGCATTGCCCAAATAATGTATGTGCAAGAGGGCATGCCCCATGGTCCCAAGTGATATGATGATGTTGCTATTGTAACTTTCCATGATGCTACATCCATAGGAAACTGTTTACTATTCCTTCTTGGAAGACAGATTTATCATGAACATAATGACTAAATGACTAGAAATAAAGATTAAGCTTGGCATTATTAAAATGCCTTAAAATTTCAAGAGAATTTTGTAGCCGTTCAGGGGCCACGAAGAACTGGGTATACCTGAAAGGGAGGTTGGGAATGAAATAGGATGGGCAGGCAAGAGAAGAAGGAAGCCAAGAAAAGGTTCTCTGATCAAGGCTCAAAGTTTAATTTTCAGCTGTGTGTTTATATAGGGGAAACCCAAAGACTCATCCTTTGTTTCAGCTAGGTTGTGTTGCTTGGTTTCAGCTGGATTCTGTGGCAGAAGAAGCTCAGCAGCTCAGCAGGCAGTCTGCTTCTGCAGGTGGGCAAGGCAGGAGATTTTTATCTAGGTCAGAAGACTCCAGCCAGTTTGGTGGAAGATGGACTGTGGCAAACAGTTAAGGTCTGATTAGCCTGCTCAGGACTGAACGGGAGGGCACAGAACTTTTTTGAAAATAACAAAACAAAACAAAACAAAACAAAACAAAACAAACAAAAAACTGCCTTAGAATGAAAGCCTATCCTTGAGATGTGAATTTTCACATGAATAGAGAACCTCCTTGCAGGAGTCTTCCTGTGTGTAAGTATCTGATCACAACGGGAACAAAATAAGAAAAATTCACATGCTATGAATGTGGAAACAAACTTAGAGATCTCACTCACACAATAATCAACATTCTTTTAGACTGTACCAAGAGTTCCCCCTAATACTCATGTTCTTGGCTTTTGAAGCTATGTTGCCAAAAATCAGGGCACAACTCACTGTTGCCAGGTGTGCCATGTACAACCACTCTGGAAATCAGTCTGGCGGTTCCTCAGAAAACTGGACATAGTACTACCGGAGGATCCAGCAATACCTCTCCTGGGCATATATCCAGAAGATGCCCCAACAGGTAAGAAGGACACATGCTCCACTATGTTCATAGCAGCCTTATTTATAATAGCCAGAAGCTGGAAAGAACCTAGATGCCCCTCAACAGAGGAATGGATACAGAAAATGTGGTACATCTACACAATGGAGTACTACTCAGCTATTAAAAAGAATGAATTTATGAAATTCCTAGCCAAATGGATGGACCTGGAGGGCATCATCCTGAGTGAGGTAACACATTCACAAAGAAACTCACACTATATGTATTCACTGATAAGTGGATATTAGCCCCAAACCTAGGATACCCAAGATATAAGATATAATTTGCTAAACACATGAAACTCAAGGAGAATGAAGACTGAAGTGTGGACACTATGCCCCTCCTTAGATTTGGGAACAAAACACCCATGGAAGGAGTTACAGAGACGGAGTTTGGAGCTGAGATGAAAGGATGGACCATGTAGAGACTGCCATAGCCATAGCCAGGGATCCACCCCATAATCAGCATCCAAACGCTGACACCATTGCATACACTAGCAAGATTTTATTGAAAGGACGCAGATGTAGCTGTCTCTTGTGAGACTATGCCGGGGCCCAGCAAACACAGAAGTGGATGCTCACAGTCAGCTAATGGATGGATCATAGGGCTCCCAATGGAGGAGCTAGAGAAAGTAGCCAAGGAGCTAAAGGGATCTGCAACCCTATAGGTGGAACAACATTATGAGCTAACCAGTACCCCGGAGCTCTTGACTCTAGCTGCATATATATCAAAAGATGGCCTAGTCGGCCATCACTGGAAAGAGAGGCCCATTGGACTTGCAAACTTTATATGCCCCAGTACAGGGGAATACCAGGGCCAAAAAGGGGGAGTGGGTGGGCAGGGGAGTGGGGGTGGGTGGATATGGGGGACTTTTGGTATAGCATTGGAAATGTAAATGAGTTAAATACCTAATAAAAAATGGAAAAAAAAAAAAAAGAAAAATTCACATGCTATGAATGTGGAAACAAACTTAGAGATCTCATTCACACAATAATTGACATTCTTTTAGACTATATGGAGAGTTCCCCCTAATACTCATGTTCTTGGCTTTTGAAGCTATGTTGCCAAAAATCAGGGCACAACTCACTGTTGCCAGGTGTGCCATGTCTCACAGGCTGTCAGAGAAACCCTGAAGGCTGTTTGTAAGATGTCATGCTTGTGGTGGGCTGGGTATTTCCTAAGACTTTAATATACACAAAAGTAGCTTGTAATAATTACTTGAAATGGAGAACAATATAGCTTGAATGTTAAAGTGTTAGATGAAAACTACATTGCCATACCTGCAAAGAAAATACATTGAGTGTAAGATAAAAATGAAAGATTTAGGAAGATGATTGTGCATACTATTTAGTAAGTTGTGGAGCAGAATACACGTTGCTTGGTTTTGAGAATTCCCACACCTTGATTTTGTAGATATCAATGCATTCTTTAATTAAATACTTCTTTAAAATAGTGAATTTTATACTGATTACCCTGGATAATGCCCAGATTTCTTATCAGTTAGATTGAGAAATGCCCATTGGACTTTCATTGCATCTTGAGTATACTATTTCTGTCATTGAAATAGCTTTGCACATTTGAATTTTTAATTTTGTTCATCAGAACCTACAAACTTTCTCATATTTCCGTGAAAATTTGGTACCAGACAGTATTTCTGCAGCTCACATTCCTGAACTAGAAATTGATGTAAGCGATTGTGATGCCCATGACTCCTACGAGAGTTGTTCTTATCCTTTACTCTCAAATTTCATAAGATTTAGAGATAAGACGAGCAATTATGAAATAAGCACATCAGACACAGTTTTGTATTTTTATGAAAAAGATGTTTCAATGGACTATGGATACACTTGATCCAAAATATGCAACTGCAACTTTGGTCAGAGAATTGTGAGAGATCAGCTTACAGTGTAGATTCTCATGTGGATGGAAGATATGTGACACACATTCCTTAAGTCATGCGCAAATGTGATAACATACAGTGGTTTATAAGAGAACATTAAATGTTGTGAGTTCCTTGCAGATAAAGATTGTTCCTTATTCATATATGTACATATTACACACACAGTATGTCCCTGAAAAGTTCTTTATGATGAAGTTATGCTTATTGAATTTGCTGTTTTGAGTTATACTACTTCACTAGAGTGAATATAGGAGTCTGTAAACCTAGGTCAGTGCCATGCGTAGGAATCCCATGAAGAGCTTAATAAAATATCTCATTTTTTCTATGATATTCTTTTTCTATGTGACATAGACGCTTAATTCAATTAGGAATGAGTTAGCAGTGTAAAATAAAAATAATGTAAAAAAGAGGAAAAAGATAACAGAAATTTTGGTTATAAAATTAAAAGTAGCAACTAAGAAAAGAAAAGGTTATATTTATTTAACATTTTTTAAGGTTTTTCTTTAATAAGATATCTTCTTTATTTATATTTCAAATGTTATCTCCTTTCCTAGTTTCCCCTCTGAAAATCCTCTATCCGCTACCCTCTCCCCCTGCTCCACAACCCACCCACTCCCATTCCTGGCCCTGGCATTCCCCTATACTGGGGCATAGAGCCTTCACAGGACCAAGGGCTTCTCCTCCTATTGATGACTGACTAGGCCATCCT